>NC_136632.1:26867767-26907767 GCF_933228915.1 Telmatherina bonti | reverse complement strand
CCCTGCATGTTTCATAGGCAACCTTATCTTAACACACCTGGATGAAATAAAGGCTTGTTCAGGGGGGGCTTGTCCAGCCAGACTAGAATGCTGACTGTGGGTTGCCAACCTTTCCTCTGTGATGTAGCAGACTTTTTAATGTGTTTTGCTTTAAGATGCTTTTATTTTTCAACTTTTAGAAAGAAGTACACAAATCCAGTCCTGGATATCTTCCATCCTGCAGCTTTGAGATGAAACCTTCTCCAACAATCCTGAATCAAATGGCTGAATTACCAGCTGCGTGTCATCCAGCAGCAAGGATTCATAACGCCGAGAGGCCTGGCAACAAGACGTCTTGAAGTTGCGGGTTAGTAGATCTCCAGAACCAGACTTCAGCATCACTGCTTTACAGGGAGCTTCATTTGTGTTGTTCAGGACCAGTGTTGTCAGATCGTGTGAGAAAAACAACCCACCAGTTGGATGACCTGGCCTTTTGAGAACTTATGAAGATTCCACATTTTATTGACAGAAATGCGTCGTCATAGATTCTTGATTATTGTAAATAATACTGTAGCATTCTCCATATAAATCTCTCAGTAATAAATGAATTAAATCCAATTAATTGGCCTTTACATCCTAAAAGACAAAACATAACCAGAAGAGTGAAGCAGCAAGATGGATAAATATCGTTTCATCTCTTCATTTCACTTGTTTACCAGTTTAAGCAGTAACGTGCAGCAAAAACATACTTTTTCTGTTAAAATGGTCCAGATATCACCTGTTGTTTCGGTTTTTTGACAAAAGAAACAGCAGCAGATTGGAGACGCTGATTGATGCGGCTTTAACAGGCTGCTGTACAACCTTCCTTTGGACCAGCGTTACCAAGGAAACGGGGTTTTGGACAGATCCAAGAAATAGATAAACTACTGTGTCATGCTTTTCACATAAATGTGAAAAAGTGAGTAAAACCAGCGTTTTGAAAACACCCCCCCCCCCCCAAAAAATACAAGACAAGCCCAAAGTTGCTTATAATAAGCAGACCTGGCAACACTGTTTAGGACCCAAAACTCTGAAATCACCACTAATAAGTACATAAAAGTACATAAAAGGTGCTTCGAGGTGTGTGTATAAATAGATGGATGCTCACACAGATTTTATTCCTATATTAGTTGTGAAACGTTTCTTTGAACAAAACCTGTGCGGCAGGACGCAGCGGCAGTACCAGCACTTTAAAATTCTATGCCTTTGCATACTGGGACTACTTTTTACAGCGTATAGTGCATATCGGGACTTTTACCGGCTTTCTTCAGCAATCAGTATATCCTCCTACGATTTCACCACATAGTACAACTTATATTTGTTGATTTCAATTTTTTTTTTAAATGTACATTAAAAAATAATATATAAAACGTATGAAGTCCACAACGTCACTTTGTTCACTCACTTCTGTGTTCACATTAAAGTGGACGTGCTTTGGATGAGAGGAAACAGTCATGTACTACAGTAGTACTACTAACTGTCATTTACTACAGCAGACAATGAAGGTCAGATACTGCAGACTAGGTCTGTATGTCTGGTCAGTACTTTGAGTTTATGGAGATTATTTCTAGATTAAAGGTAAGATGATATTGCTAAGTGGCATGGACCAGGCCTGATGCTGTGGAAAACATATTTCAGAGCACACTATTAAATTAGTCTGGTAATGAGCTAAATAAGTCTAAATGTCTAAACTTTTATTTCCCAGTTTTTAACCCTTTCATGCATCGTGGCCCTGTAGTGGGCTCCTAATTACAAGCTCTTTTCTCGCATATTCATGAGTGAGGAGGGTATTTTTGTAAACCACTTCAGTGTTGTTTTTTTTGTTACTAAAATGTAAAAATGTTTCATTGTTTTTATTAGTTCATACATGACAGGGTTAATGAACTTTCAGTTTATGTACTTTTCAGTGTTATTTTCATGTCCATGCAACGAGGCTTGAAGTTCATAAAAGTTTCACCATGGTTTGGCAAATGTGGATTTGATTTGTAATTTCTGTGCTATAAAACTACTAATTTATAGATCAATTTATAGATACACATGTAAAGTATCAGATTTTGTCCAATATTTGAATGAGAAACTGACAGCAAGTTATTAAGTTAAGAACCACCACTTACAGCACTGGTTTTCATAAATGGCCTTATAATTTTGTTTCAGAAAAAAGGTGTATTTGATTCCCATATAACGCAGCAACATGGAAGCTTATATGCTGAAAGAAAACCCTCTTGAGAAGTTTGGGTGGCTCTTAAAAGAGCCTTTGTTGTGGAGAAAGATGGCGGATTTAACCTCCGAAGCCGTAGAGAGTGCGGCCCTGTCTCTTGAGAGCGTAGACCACGTCCATGGCGGTGACGGTCTTCCTCTTGGCGTGCTCGGTGTAGGTGACGGCGTCACGGATGACGTTCTCCAGGAAGACCTTGAGCACACCGCGGGTCTCCTCGTAGATGAGTCCGGAGATCCGCTTGACTCCGCCGCGGCGAGCCAGACGGCGGATGGCGGGTTTGGTGATTCCCTGGATGTTGTCACGCAGAACTTTGCGGTGGCGCTTGGCGCCTCCTTTTCCGAGTCCTTTGCCTCCCTTTCCACGACCACTCATGTTTTCAGTTGTTTTTGCGTTGAGTGAGCAAACTGATAACCAGCATGTGAACATGCGGATTTAAAGGCGAGTTGCGGACGTAAGAGAGAACATACACCCCGCCAAATTTGATCTTCAAACTAGAGACCGTTAAATGTATATCAGGGGGATATCCTCTGGAAATCTCTTTAATTCAGTTTAGTAAATGTAAAGTCATACATAGTTTTCAAAAACGAAATAATTTAAAGTAATTTTATTTTTGACATCAGTTTCCAATAATTAATGACACCACATTCAGAATTTTAATTCTATTACTTAAAAATAGAGTAAATATTAGGTGTTATTAGCCAAACATTTTTAACTAAAAGCAGGAAAAAAAAAACATTTAAAAGATTAGTTTAAGGGTGTAACAATGGTGTGAATCATCCATTTATGGAAATAATGCACGATAGGGTCTTCTGAGCACCACCGACTTGACGGGAATATTGTATTGTTTAACTTCAGTCGTAACCTGATGTCAGTCACCATCCAGTTTTAATTTCTGTCCATCAGTTTACTTTGTCTCAAAATTCCCCCAAATGCTTTAAATTTCAGGACTTTGACTGGAACAGGAGCACGATATCAACTCGCTTCAATGGCGAATCGTTAAAGAATTGTGTTTTGCGTACATATAATGAAGGAAGTGAGCTCTCTAAGGAAGAGATGAGTGGCTCTTAAAAGAGCCGTTTCGTTGCTTTAAATTATGCAGGTTTATTTGGCTTTGGCGGGCTTCTCGGTCTTCTTGGGCAGCAGGACAGCCTGGATGTTGGGGAGAACACCACCCTGAGCGATGGTGACCCCGCCGAGCAGCTTGTTGAGCTCCTCGTCGTTGCGGACGGCCAACTGGAGGTGACGAGGGATGATTCTGGTCTTCTTGTTGTCCCGAGCAGCGTTTCCGGCCAACTCGAGGATCTCAGCGGTCAGGTACTCGAGCACCGCGGCCAGGTAGACGGGAGCTCCAGCCCCGACGCGCTCAGCGTAGTTTCCTTTCCTCAGCAGCCTGTGGACACGGCCGACTGGGAACTGCAGCCCAGCGCGAGATGAGCGGGTCTTAGCCTTGGCTCTGGCCTTGCCGCCGGTCTTTCCACGTCCAGACATGATATTTTTGTTTCTAGTAATGAATTCAGCAATATGAATGTTGCCCAACTAACGAGTCCTTTATAAATAGAAAGCCCGGCCTCCACGCTGTTCGTTGATTGGTCGAGTGAAGCGTACAAGCAATCGTCCAATCAAATTGGTCCGTCAACCTCACACAGAGTGTCGTAACTTCCGGTTTGAAATGCGCTTATTCGGCTAAAAAAAAAAAAAAAAAAAAAAAAAGAGGAGGAAGAAGAAGAAGAAGAAACGGTGGATCCAGTTTGGTTTTTTGATTCTCACAAATAATTTATTTAAAAGATCTTTTAGGGATGTCATACAATAAATGAATACATAGAACAAAAGCAACAAAAACTAAGGACAGATATATAAACAAATATGATCAATCAAATCAATTGAATTTGTAGAATTACAAGTTCTATTTCTAATTCTAAACCAGTATTGGCTGAAAATATTGAAGGATTGTAGCCATAGATATTTTCACCAATGTGGGTTAAACAATTAAAGAAATACAAGACTAGGAACAACTTATGATCAGAAGGAAATCACACATAAAATGGATACACAACAAGGTTGCAAGCAATATTCCTATTTTTTGTAAAGCAAAACACATTTTAGATCATTTATATTTTATGTAAAAATCTGAATTTATTTATAGCACCACAAAGTTATTAATATAATACAAACTTTTCGAATTAAAGTAATTTGTAAAATAAAACTGAGCCTTTACATAACTAAGCGTATAACCTATCCAAATTCAGACACACACCCGATCTGATCATTCATTATCTCGCACACTGTCATCCAGATAAAGCATTGTTGCTCCCAATTATTCATGTATGAAATGATAAAATGTCCATATAATCAGATATTATTATATGATTATATGTATTATTAGCTGTTTTATGTTGTGCAGGTGTGAATAACATATATGTGGACATATTTAAATGTTTAGTCAAGATGAGCTATAACGTTTTGTAAACATGGGGAGAGTTGTAAATTGAAGTGTGTGTAAACAGGAAGCTGCTCTTTTCTTGCATGTTATCTGCTTCTGTTGTATAATGTTGTATTATTTCAACATAAATCACAGAATGAATAAATTAATATCTTGTTCTCTTTATTTTCTTTTCTTCTTCCTATAGTTTCTTGTTGTATTTTTTTGAGGAATCATCCACGGTGAGTCCCGGTGCCCACATATGACGCACATGGAAGGACGTAAAGCGAAACTCAGCAGTAACATGACACAGCATCCCAGAAGTGAAAGTAGTTTAAAGTAGGAAAGTAGGGCTAGACATTGTAAATGTAAATGTCCTATCGAAACAAGTCAAAAACCCATATTACATGGTGATACTTTAAAATGAGTAGTAATAATACAGGAAACCATGTCAGAATCTATTAATCATTCTTTATTTCAAAAGCCCCTTTTCATACAAACAATATAATACAAACTGCTTTACAGTGACATAAAACTTGATGTGAACTACTGTAAATCCCCCAGTCCAAAAACAAATCAACATGAAAAAAATCTTCTCTAACAGCTCTTTCTGTTCGAGAACTCACAGAAACTGCAACAAGAAATCACATGAACCACCTCTACCACACCTGCATGGGCTTGGAATGATGATTGGATGATGTACTTGTTCTGCAGCCACTGGACCTTTGCAGAGAGTGGACCATGAACTCCTCACATTTATCTTTATTTTTCCTGTGACATAAATCTGAGCTATCTGAAAGCTAAAACTGTCTATCACTACACGAGCTGGATTTCTTAAAAAGAAGTATTTAAAGTAGGCCTATATGATTTATCTTGTGTTCAATGCTGTAATTCTTTGTATTACAACATAGGTAATATTATGGGGTGGGGGAGGGAGTAAACAACAAAAACAAAGAATAATAGCCTGGAGCATTTCATGGAAGGACCTGCGTCCAACTGGACAGTCCACCAGCACCTTCCTAAGATGTCTTCTACTGTTTGATTTCCTGCTTTTGTTCTTCTCCCTCATATGTAAGTCGTTTTGGATAAAAGCGTCTGCTAAATGACTGTAGAATAGAATAGAACAGAACAGAACAGAACAGAACAGAACAGAACAGAACAGAACAGAACAGAACAGAACAGAACAGAACAGAACAGAACAGAACAGAATAGAATAGAATAGAATAGAATATTATGGCCGGGTTCTGTCGGAGGTTTCCTTCCTGTTAAAAGGGAGTTTTTTTCTTCCCACTGTCGCCAGTGTGCTTGCTCAGGATGGGAGATTGAGTTGAGTTGTTGGTTTCCTTATCTAGGCTGTTATGAATTGACTTTCATTATGTTTTTTTTTCTCTGTCTGTAAAGCGTCTTGAGATGGCATTGCCATGATTTGACGCTATATTAATAAAGAATTGAATTGAAAGTTGTAATATGTAAGCAGTTACAGAAGATGTTTACGTGCAACTTGACAAACTCATGTAATAAATGTATTGCAGTAAAACATGTGACTTTGTGAATGAGAGTTAGTAATTCATGAAGTAATCATGTAAAACCATCCTATTCTGTCTTTATTTATGAACATTGATCCATTGAAAGATGTTAGGAAGCAGAGGCTCCGGGGTCAGAGGTCATCGCTGCATCCTCGCTGATTGGCTAACAGATGCCGACCATCTTGGATCGTAGCGGGGAAGACAGATTGATGCGGTGAGCTTCTTTTTTTTCTAATTAATTATATTTTCTCTTTTTATAAAAACACGTTCCTCATTGAAATGAAACACACTTCGCCTTGTTGTTCGAATGGGACCACGTCTTTAAGGGAAAGTTGTGTAAATCCATTCTGGAGGATGCAGTCGGTTCCGGTGCTTTTTGTTGTTGTTTTGTGGGAAATTAGCGACCGGAGCTAAAAAAGGCCCAAATCCGAACCTTAAAGGCTGTTTCCCGCCAGGGTTTTCTGCCGGGTGTCTGTCCACTGGACTGCACGAAACCCACGTTATGTTCATGCGAAAAAAATAAATAAATTTGCTCAGTTTCCTGGACATTGCTGTTAGCTGTTAGCCTAGCATGTTAGCTTTCCTATTCTATTGAGTTTAGCCTGGGTTAGCTTTTAGCTTCGGTTTGCCTTTAGCCTTGGTTAGCTTTTAGCCTGGCTTCGCTTTTAACCTGGGTTTGCTTTTAGCCTGGATTTGCTCTTAACCTAGGTTAGCTGTTAGCCTGGGTTAGCGTTTAGTTTGGGCTAGCTTTTAACCTGGATTAGCGTTTAGCTTGGGTTAGCTTTTAGCCTGAGTTAGCGTTTAGCTTGGATTAGCGTTTAACCTGGGTTAGCGTTTAGCTTGGGTTAGCTTTTAGCCTTTCGCCTGGGTTAGCTTTTTAGCTTGGGTTAGCTGTTAGCCTGCAGTAGTTCCTGATAGAATGGGCAACAAAGCAAACCGAGTTGGAAGCTTAAATTACAGAAAGATAAACAGCGATATGAACCAGAATATCAAACTGTAAGATCAGTGTTACAATGGTACTGCTTCGCGTTAGCTGTTAGCTTCGCGTTAGCCGCTAACATTAGCCTGCATTGCTACCGTTAGCATCATGCCACACAAGTTCACCGCTGCTTTCAAACAAAACCAAACTATTAAAATGTTCCACGTGAATGCAAAGGTTATAGTAAATAGTTGTGTTTTTTTAACATGATACACAGTGGAACACTTTAGGTATTTTTCATTTCATTCCTCCTTACAGCCGTGTTTTGCATGGTGTGTGTGTGTGCAGCAGCCTTATATCTAGACATGAATGTTGTTGCAGGAATGGCGTCAGTGTGTTTTCTTCTGGTTTCCTTCGTGTTTTAAACATTGCGGTTGTCAGTGCAGAAGGCTGATGGGAAATGTGTGTCAGGATCTGCAAACTGTTCAGGATCTTTGCTTTGCTGGAATCTCGACAGCTTTTGTCTGTTTTAGTCACAAGTAAATAAATAAATTCTTAAACTTATCATAAGGAAAGATTGAGTTGCATTGTGTAATCTTGTGTTAATGTTAAAAGGTGTTTATGCTTTCATCTTTTAATCATACGTTTATTATTCTTAACCGTTCTCTAATTTATTCGCTGTTACTCTGCTTTGTGCTCCAAGTTAATATTTTGCTTTAGTTTCAGTTGCTCAGGTGCGAAATCAAGAAGTGTTCATTCAGTCTTCATTTCTCCATCTCTGATTTTATTATCTTTTTAAGTAATCTCCTTTTTTAAAAAAAAAAAAAAAAAAAGTATATATCCAGCTTTGTCAAGATGTTTAAAAGTTTTTCTTTGGACATTTTAAGATTCTTCCCTGATTTTCAGTCCCAACTTAAAAGGATGAAGCAGTGTTGTTTTGACACGTCACACAACTTTGCAACAACTGTTTTAGACTGGATCTTATGGCTTTTTTTTTTTACAAGCAGCCTGTCCCAAAGACGTTCCAGTTTCATTTGTTCCAATTTCACCAGAAAATCTTCTGACATCAGGGGAAAACAGGAATTTAGCAGCAAAAAGATGATTCCCTGTTAGCTGGAAACTCTGCACATCTCAGCATGGAGTCAGAAACTTTACACAGAAGAAGTCAGAACTAAAAAAAAAAAAAAAAAAAAAAAGCAGGACCTGTGAGATGCATCTGGACCTTTAGTTGATCCATATATCGCTCGCTGAAGCCTCATCCGAAACGGTTTCCATGGAAACATGGCTTCAAGAAGCCATTCTTAACTCATTTGCTGCTAAAGACACCTTTTGGTTTGAATTTGCTGAATATGAAAAGCTGATTTGGCCAAACACGTGCATCAAAACATTCCTGAAATGTGTGCTCCAAGTCCGTACCTAAGATGCTGCGTTAGTCTTTCTGGGATCCTGGAGAACTGTTCCTGGAAAGTCCTTCTGGGATCCTGGAGAACTGTTCCTGTAGGTTCCTGCGGGAAATGACGGTTCAGACCTGGAATAAAATATAAAGCAGCTCAGATCAAACGTTCCTTTTAAGCTTCTTTACGACAAAAATCCCAAACAGGAACAAACTTCTGGTTCTGTGTTGTGTTTATGGGTCGGTGACGTCTCTACTCCCAGTCTGCACCAGTTTCCAGACGCTGGTGACGTCTCTACTCCCAGTCTGCACCAGTTTCCAGACGCTGGTGACGTCTCTACTCCCAGTCTGCACCAGTTTCCAGACGCTGGTGACGTCTCTACTCCCAGTCTGCACCAGTTTCCAGACGCTGGTGACGTCTCTACTCCCAGTCTGCACCAGTTTCCAGACGCTGGTGACGTCTCTACTCCCAGTCTGCACCAGTTTCCAGACGCTGGTGACGTCTCTACTCCCAGTCTGCACCAGTTTCTAGATGCTGGTGACGTCTCTACTCCCAGTCTGCACCAGTTTCCAGACGCTGGTGACGTCTCCTCGGCATCCTGCGGTCGGCGACCCTCTCTGACGGCTGCTCTGCTTTTCCAGGTGACACGCGGCATGTTTGGTGCTAACCGGAAGAAGTTTATGGAGGGAGGGATAGAGAGCGACTACGCAGATGACTCCAGCCTCTACTACAGCCAGCAGTCCATGTTCCCTCCCCACCGAGCCGACAAAGACGTAAGTTCAGCTGCAGCGCAGACGGAGATCCTGAAGTCTCTTCTCTCTTTGTTCGTCTAAATTACCGACTAAAAGCTGCTGGAGGTAAAAACAGGAGAAACTGTTTACTTCAAGGCTTTTGTTTGTTTGTGTTTGGTCTCTGGTTTTCCCAACCTGGTGGAGAAACGGTTTCAGTCTTTCTCGTCCTGACATCGTGTTGCTCTCATGTTGAATTATCACACAAAGTTATTCTAAACCACAGAAACTTTCCTTTCTTTAAGTTCAGCTAAACTTCAGATGAGCAGATCATAGAGTGTTTGGGCTGTGACGATTTGTTCCGATTCGATTTAAATTACAATTCTCACAATTCTAACAAAGTTAAAAGACTAACAAAAACAATAAAAATGACAAGGATTTTATAATGGATTAATGTTCATTATTTGAAAAGAAAATAGATTTGAAGCAAAAAATCCAGATATTTGATTTTTCGATTTGATTTTCCCGCCCCTAGTGGTGGTTGCTAAAGGCTCTCGTGTCTGGATGTTTCCTCGCGAAGGCAGATTGTCTGGAAAAACAAACCTTAAAGGACATTTTTTAATATTTTCTGTTTACTGGCTGAAATCTCCATTTATTGTGTGTTTTATAAATATATATCTATATATGTATAGATATAGATATCATACATAGATATTATATTTATTTATTGATATAATTTATTTTCTAAATATCCTGATGAGACGGTTTTCCACGTTGATGTTGACTAAACCTATACAGAGCAGTGGATCCATTTTAACTTGGAACTTAGAGGTTAATACTGAGAGGAGATTCAGCCTGTTCAGCTGTGCACGTCCCTGCGATGTGCACGTCCCTGCGATGTGCACGTCCCTGCGATGTGCACGTCCTGTGCACGTCCCTGCGATGTGCACGTCCCTGCGATGTGCACGTCCCTGCGATGTGCACGTCCCTGCGATGTGCACGTCCTGTGCACGTCCCTGCGATGTGCACGGCGCTGTCAACACCGTAGTAATAAAGATCCTCTGGTTTCTCCTCGCAGGTGTGGAGGATTTTTTTCTGACACGCACTTGTGTGTGTGTTTGTGTGTGTTTGTGTGTGTGTGTGTGTGTGTGTGTGAAACTCAGACTGCGACACCGTCGTTGCGACAGAGGTGTGTGTTTCTGTGTTTTCAGTAGTTTCAGTGACTGAACGCAGCTCATGAAGCCTGCCCTCCAGTGTTTGGTCCAGGTTTACCGTCACTGGAAGCTGATGTTTACAGATGTTTACATGACGCTGCTGAAACCACCCAGTTCCACCAGTCCAGATGTCATTGTGTGTGTTGTGTGTGTGTTCTCATGTGAACTTGAACTAAACCAGGTGATTCCGGTCAGACAGGGAGCGAACCTGCTTCTGCAGGTGAGCGTGGAGACGTGGTGCTGAAGTGTGGTCGAGGATTTTTAAAACAACGCAGCTTCTGCTGCTGAAACTCTGCAGAGTTTGTCCTGCAGATGTTCAAGTTTTAGCAGAATTTTTACTCAGAAAGACACAAAACATGTCTGTTAACTAAAGCACATGTTGCTGAAGGAAACAGAATATTGTTAGTTTCTAAAAGGATTTCTAGCTGGAAACAAACTCCATCAGCCACACTGCAGAAACTGAAATCTAAGTAAGATTAAATAAATATATAATATAATAAATATGCTTATTTTCTTTAAATGTAAGATAATTCTTAGTTTTTATGCCAGAGAATTCCTCTTGATTTCAGAGTATTTTTACTTGTTTTGGGAAGTCTTGACAAGCTTGTTCTGTTGGCAGATAATTTATCTCATTTTTAGCAACTTTTACCTCATTTTTGTGTATTTTTTTCTTGTTTTTTAAGGCTGAGTTTTTGCAGTCAGCTGGTTCTCATGGAAGCATCATGTCAGGTGGTGTGCAGCTGGAGAGGAACACGCTGAACTCATGAATTATTTCTCTCCTGTCTCCAGATGCTGGCGTCTTCCTCTGCCTCCTCAACGGGTCAACTGTCGCAGCTGGGGGCCAGTTTATACGGCCCGCAGAGTAAGTGCTCCTGCACACTTTATGTCACACTTCTGACAGATGTCACGCATCCAGCTGCAAGACTGTTCTGATCTTTATACGATATACAGAGACAGTCTGCTGAAACCAGTCAGTGGAAACGTGTGGTTTTATGAACATGTAAACGTTCACAGTGCAGGCTGGGAAGGTTTGAAGCCGGTTCCATCCTCCACCAGAAGCCAGAACTTTATCTTGTTCTCGAGGCTTAGAGAAGAAAATGACGTCATTTTGTTCTCGCGGACGTGTTTGAAGACAGTTCTCAACACACCGGGCTGCAGAACTTTTTTCTTGCGGTGCTGTGAGAAGTATGGTGTGATTGGTCGGACATGTGAGGTGGGCGTGGTTAACACAGAGAAAACAGGAAGTGGAGTTGCTGCTTCCGCGTTTTTACAGTTGCCGGCAAAACGGATTGTTTTGATAAAACAGCTGATCGAGGTGGTGAGAAAGTACCAACATTTTTACATGTGGCGTTAAAACACTCGGACCCAGCCGCGTGCACGACCCGCCCCGCCGCGTGCACGACCCGCCCCGCCGCGTGCACGACCCGCCCCGCCGCGGACGAAGCTGCTGGTTAAATCTGAAACTAGAAACTCGGGAGCAGAAACCTCCACCAAGCACAATGTTTAAGAATCCTTTTAAAACATTCCTGGATCCAAACGGTGATCCGGATCACCACCAGAATTTAATCACCTCTTCATTTTTACATTTGCAACAACTCTGGAAATGTTTATAAAAATCAGTCCGTAACCTTTTAAGTTATCTTGAACAAAAAGACGGCGGGGGAGACAACCTCCTCGGCGGAGGTAACAACCGGGTTCATTGCTCATAAAGCAGACATCGCCCCCCCCGCTGCAGACCTGCTTCTCCTGGAGGATGGATGGACCTGCCGAACAAGATGTTTTTTCTTGTTCTTGCAGCCTCGAGAACAAGAACTCAGTTCTTGGGTCTTGTGGAGGATGGAACAGGCTTGAGTCGGCCAACCTGGAGTCCCCTCACCGTGATGAGGTTGGAAGTGTCGGTTAAAGCTGCCCTGTCCAATAAAACAGGCTCTCAGTTTGCTCATGCTAACCGTACATTGCACAAGATCTTCGATCAGGGACGGCTGACTTGACTGAAGTATCTCTGAACGCCTCGACGTTCACGTCTTCGCGGTCAGACAGATTCTGGATGGAGACAGAGGGGACTGTAGGGACTTTGCTACCTGATGCAACAGGACATCAACCCAAACAAACAGTAAAGTTCGCCTTCTGGAGCGGTGCGGTCCTGACCTCAGCCCGACTGAGGCGACTTCAGGACAGAGTCACACTGAACTGAAGCGGTTCTGAGAAGCTGAACGGTCCAGACTTCCTCCTGGCGGTTGTGCAGCTCTGATGTGAACATGAAAACATCTCATGCGTTGGTTCCGACCGTGTTCGTCTGTTCCATCACTTAAAACACGATCAGAACACATCCAGCAGAAATCCCACGTAAGGTTCACTTCACTCTTCTTCCATCTGTATTTCTGTCCACCTCAGAGTGAACGTTCTCTCCCATCTCACCAGTTGGACCAGTTAACCCAGCTGCGTCTGGAGTAGAGACACGGTGGTGGGAAGTTTTATGTCAGACTGCAGCAGCAGAGATACCTTTCTTTGGATTGAACTCAGTTCTTGCTTCTCATGGAGGATGGAACCAGAAAAACCTTCTTCTTCATCAGGATTTTTATAAAAACTTCAAGAGTTGTTGCAAATGTAAAAATGAAGAAGTGATTAAATTCTGGTGGTGATCCAGATCCCCGTTTGGATCCAGGAATGTTTTAAAACGATTCTTTAACATCGTGCTTGGCGGATGTTTCTGGGGCGTGTCATGCACGTGGTCGTGCACGTGGTCGTGCACGCGGCGGGGTCCGAGTGTTTTAATGTAAAAATGTTGGTACTTTCTCACCACCTCCATCAGCTGTTTAATCAAAACAATCCGTTTTACCTGCAACAGTAAAAACAGGAAGCAGAAACTCTGCTTCCTGCTTTCTCCGTGTTAACCACGCCCACCTCACATTTCCGACCAATCACACAATACTTCTCGGAGCCCTGCAAGAAAAAGTTCTGCAGCCTGATGTGTCGAGAACTGTCTTCAAACACGTCCGCCAGAACAAAATGACATAATTTTCTTCTCGGAGCCTGGAGAAGAAGAAGAAAGTTCTGGCTTCTGGTGGAGGATGGAACAAGCTTTATTGATCTGATCTGCAGAAGTTTTCCTGCTGGAGGTTTTGTGTCTCTCAGACGCGACTGCAGATGATCCTTCAGATTGGAGACATTTGTCTTTCTTTAGACGATCAGCATCAGATCTTCTTGTTCTTGTTTCTGATCTAAACTTCCTGTTCGGCAGACAGAAGAACATCAGGCTGAACTAACTGAAATTCAGCCCTTAGTGTTGCGGTTTTCTAACAGGGACGTGCTTCCTCTCCCTCCCTGCAGGTGCGTTGGGGTTTCCCATCCGCGGGATGAACAGCAGCGCTGCACCTCAGCTGAGTCGAAGTGGACTGAACCAGTCTGCCAGCCAGCTTTCCAGTCACACCAGCACTCCCAACTCTGGCACCATGCACACGCCGCCCTCTCCAAGCAGGTACACACACACACACACACACACACACACACACTGCTTCCATCCAACAATGCAACTGTTCCCGTCTGACGTGTCTGAAAGGAGGACAGAGTGAAACTTACTGGTTCCAACCCTTCAGCAGTAATTTATGATCATCCTGGATGGAAGCATCTTCAATCAGGTCAGGTGTTGAAGCTGATCTGAGCTCCCCGTTTCTCCGTGCAGGAGCATCCTGCCCATGAGCAGCCGCAGCGTGCTGAACCACAACCAGCAGGTGGGCGGTCCGACGGGCCAGAGCGGCGGGATCGGAGGAGACCGAGTCGGAGGCGGGCGGAGCGGCGGCATGGGAAGTCCCAGCCGGTCGTCTCCCAGCATCATCGGCATGCCCAAACAGCAGCAGGCGCGGCAGCCGTTCACTATCAACAGGTAACACACACACACACACACACGTTGTGGTTCTTAAAAGCCACTTTTATTCCCTGGCCTTAAAGCCAACGTCAGACAGCTCCTGCTCAGTTAGTTTAGTTTTATTACTTTATTACTTGTTTTTAAGTTATTTCTGAATAAAAGTTGAGTTGATGAAGCTTCAGAGGAGATCAGGTCCTGTTCTATGAATTCTGGTGATGAACATGAGCTTCATGTCATGTTTTCATACCGCCTCAATGTGTGTGTGTGTGTGTGTGTGTGTGTGTGTGTGTGTGTGTGTGTGTCTCTCAGTATGTCAGGGTTCGGGGTGAACAGGAACCCGGGTTTCAACATGAACAACTCCTTATCCAACAACATCTTCAACGGCACAGGTACGACAGCTGAATGATCTTCCCTCAGGTTCCAGTTCTCAGGCTTCGTCCGTACGCCGCTCGGCCGTCCCCATAGCAACGGCAGAAGGTCAGACCGCTGGACGTCGGCGTGAACCGCCGCAGAGTCGTCTTCAGCAGGACGGTTGTCGTGTTTGACTGTTCCAGCTGAAGAGGAGAGAAGTCGCGTTTTCATGGCTTCTCTGTGCAGAAACACCAGCAGCTTTTATCAACCAGTGAGACCATTAAAACCAGTCGGACCGGCAGGAAAAGGGCTGCTGTGATGTCCAGATGTCCAGTCTGGACGCTTTTCTTCCCGCCTTCAGCAGCTTTACCAGCAAATAATCCGGTAGAAACAGAGTTTTAGTCTGAGAGAGCTGCAGGTTTCTGACCACGCCATGAGGCTCCATCCTGAGCCTGCAAGGCAAGGCGGAGGGTTTAGCTCAGAACAGCAGGATTAAACGTATTTTAGGGTTCTTGAGCAGCTTAGAACCTTTTTTCTTCAGGTTCTTCAACTCTGCTTCTACGTCGGACATTTCGCTAGAGTTCCAAACTAACGAGCGTTTAATGAGAAAACTGGTTGCAGACGGATGTTCTCCTCTGCCGAACGGTCGTTAGGAGCATGTTCCTGATCAGTTCTGTTGGTTCTGTTTCCTTTTGTTCTCCATTCCTCTGACTGCTGATCGACGTGACGTCTCACCGGGAAGCAAACTGATCACATGCTTTGATCTGGACGGATGTGTCGGAACCTGACGCGGTTACATGAAGACAAAACAGAAATGTATTTTAGTTTATCAGATCTGTTCCACACAACGTTCCACTCGACGTTCCACACAACGTTCTACCTGACGTTCCACACGACATTCTACCTGCCGTTCCACTCGACGTTCCACACAACGTTCTACCTGACGTTCCACACGACGTTCTACCTGACGTTCCACACGACATTCTACCTGCCGTTCCACTCGATGTTCCACACAACGTTCTACCTGACGTTCCACACAACGTTCTACCTGACGTTCCACACGACATTCTACCTGCCGTTCCACTCGATGTTCCACACAACGTTCTACCTGACGTTCCACTCGACGTTCCACACAACGTTCTACCTGCCGTTCCACTCGACGTTCCACACAACGTTCTACCTGACGTTCCACACAACGTTCTACCTGACGTTCCACTCGACGTTCCACACAACGTTCTACCTGACGTTCCACACAACGTTCTACCTGACGTTCCACTCGACGTTCCACACAACGTTCTACCTGCCGTTCCACTCGACGTTCCACACAACGTTCTACCTGATGTTCCACTCGACGTTCCACACAACGTTCTACCTGACGTTCCACACGACGTTCTACCTGCCGTTCCACACGACGTTCCACACGCCGCTGCATTCCTTTGGCGTTGTTCTTGATGCATCCCGGACAGATCGGTGGCGTGGAGCTGCGTTTGAGGAACTCTTAGTTTCTGTTCTCATCATGGAGACGGAACAGAAAGATGATCTGAAACGAACCGATGTTCCGTTTTTATTTCCTTCTCATGCAGAAAATGTGATGGAACGTTTGTGTCTGCAGTCTGTGGAATAAACCTGCTTTTCCTCCGCCTGCTTCCTTCCAGACGGCAGCGAGAATGTGACGGGGTTGGACTTGTCAGACTTCCCCGCGTTGGCTGATCGGAGTCGGAGGGACGGGGGTTCGAATCCCACCCCACTGCTCAACCCGCTGGCCGGTCGGGCACCTTACGGTACGCTGATCATCTCCTGATGAGCCATACCTGTTGTTCCTGTTCACACCGGGTAAACTGGTCCCAGTTCACACCGGGTAAACTGGTCCCAGTTCACACCGGGTAAACTGGTCCCAGTTCACACCGGGTAAACTGGTCCCTGTTCACGCCGGGTAAACTGGTCCCAGTTCACACCGGGTAAACTGGTCCCTGTTCACGCCGGGTAAACTGGTCCCTGTTCACGCCGGGTAAACTGGTCCCTGTTCACGCCGGGTAAACTGGTCCCTGTTCACGCCGGGTAAACTGGTCCCTGTTCACGCCGGGTAAACTGGTCCCAGTTCACACCGGGTAAACTGGTCCCTGTTCACACCGGGTAAACTGGTCCCTGTTCACACCGGGTAAACTGGTCCCAGTTCACGCCGGGTAAACTGGTCCCTGTTCACGCCGGGTAAACTGGTCCCTGTTCACGCCGGGTAAACTGGTCCCTGTTCACGCCGGGTAAACTGGTCCCAGTTCACGCCGGGTAAACTGGTCCCAGTTCACGCCGGGTAAACTGGTCCCTGTTCACGCCGGGTAAACTGGTCCCAGTTCACGCCGGGTAAACTGGTCCCAGTTCACGCCGGGTAAACTGGTCCCTGTTCACGCCGGGTAAACTGGTCCCAGTTCACGCCGGGTAAACTGGTCCCTGTTCACGCCGGGTAAACTGGTCCCAGTTCACGCCGGGTAAACTGGTCCCTGTTCACGCCGGGTAAACTGGTCCCAGTTCACGCCGGGTAAACTGGTCCCAGTTCACGCCGGGTAAACTGGTCCCTGTTCACGCCGGGTAAACTGGTCCCTGTTCACGCCGGGTAAACTGGTCCCTGTTCACGCCGGGTAAACTGGTCCCAGTTCACGCCGGGTAAACTGGTCCCAGTTCACGCCGGGTAAACTGGTCCCAGTTCACGCCGGGTAAACTGGTCCCTGTTCACGCCGGGTAAACTGGTCCCTGTTCACGCCGGGTAAACTGGTCCCTGTTCACGCCGGGTAAACTGGTCCCTGTTCACGCCGGGTAAACTGGTCCCTGTTCACGCCGGGTAAACTGGTCCCTGTTCACGCCGGGTAAACTGGTCCCTGTTCACGCCGGGTAAACTGGTCCCTGTTCACGCCGGGTAAACTGGTCCCTGTTCACGCCGGGTAAACTGGTCCCTGTTCACGCCGGGTAAACTGGTCCCTGTTCACGCCGGGTAAACTGGTCCCTGTTCACACCGGGTAAACTGGTCCCTGTTCACACCGGGTAAACTGGTCCCTGTTCACGCCGGGTAAACTGGTCCCTGTTCACACCGGGTAAACTGGTCCCTGTTCACACCGGGTAAACTGGTCCCTGTTCACGCCGGGTAAACTGGTCCCTGTTCACACCGGGTAAACTGGTCCCTGTTCACGCCGGGTAAACTGGTCCCTGTTCACGCCGGGTAAACTGGTCCCTGTTCACGCCGGGTAAACTGGTCCCTGTTCACTAGCATAGTTGCTACTGCCCTACCAACAACTTGGTGCCATGATGGCGCCAGTGTGTTTGGCCCGCTGTCTGTCGATGCGCACTTTGATATTGTTTGTGGCAATCTTAGCACTTGTTGTCGTAAAAGTCGACTCTTTACTTGTTTATGACCGCCAAACGCTTTTGGATATACGATATTCGTGCCAACATTTGGTGAAATTGGACAGTGATGGACACGGAAAATCCAGCCCCCCTTTCCTGTCTCTGGTGCCGACTCACCTTCTCCGCGTGCCGGCTCCTCCTGCGCGGAGAGCGCGCCGCAAACGCCGGGCCCGTGGGAAGCGGAGTGGAAAGCTGGTGAAGCTAAAGGCCAGTCTGTCGCTTGTAGTCCCGGAGCATAGTCGTCTTGTTGATCCGATCCGTTGCTTGGTCCCTGTCGTTGGTGTGGAGGATGAGACAAGGATCACTCGGACCTGTCATCTTTCCCGCTTTCGTCTTCAACAGCGGGGTGTGAATCATCTGAATCTTCGGCCGCTAAAGCAGCTGTCATGTGGAGCTACTTTGGAGGCTAGCACCGTGACTCCAGCCAGGATAGCCCTGGTAAACGCCAGATCGCTGGCCAACAAGACATTTATCATTAAGGATTTTGTTGTGAGCCATGAGCTGGATTTCCTGTGCGTAACTGAAACTTGGCTCGGCGTTGGTGAGTCAAATGCCTTCTCTGAACTGTTGCCTGTCGACTATTCCTATATTTCTACGCCAAGATTGTCAGGTCGTGCCGGGGGAGTAGCGACTGTTTTTAAGAACAAATTTAAATGCACACCGTTCATTTGTGATCTGTCTGCGTCGAGCTTTGAAATGAATGCGTTTGTTCTGGCCGCTGATCCTCCTGTGTTGTGCGCTGTTGTTTACAGGCCACCCACACTGGTCCCAGTTCACACCGGGTAAACTGGTCCCTGTTCACACCGGGTAAACTGGTCCCTGTTCACACCAGGTAAACTGGTCCCTGTTCACACCGGGTAAACTGGTCCCTGTTCACACCGGGTAAACTGGTCCCTGTTCACGCCGGGTAAACTGGTCCCTGTTCACACCGGGTAAACTGGTCCCTGTTCACACCGGGTAAACTGGTCCCTGTTCACACCGGGTAAACTGGTCCCTGTTCACACCGGGTAAACTGGTCCCTGTTCACACCGGGTAAACTGGTCCCTGTTCACACCGGGTAAACTGGTCCCTGTTCACACCGGGTAAACTGGTCCCTGTTCACACCGGGTAAACTGGTCCCTGTTCACACCGGGTAAACTGGTCCCTGTTCACACCGGGTAAACTGGTCCCTGTTCACACCGGGTAAACTGGTCCCTGTTCACACCGGGTAAACTGGTCCCTGTTCACACCGGGTAAACTGGTCCCTGTTCACGCCGGGTAAACTGGTCCCTGTTCACGCCGGGTAAACTGGTCCCTGTTCACGCCGGGTAAACTGGTCCCTGTTCACGCCGGGTAAACTGGTCCCAGTTCACGCCGGGTAAACTGGTCCCTGTTCACGCCGGGTAAACTGGTCCCTGTTCACGCCGGGTAAACTGGTCCCTGTTCACGCCGGGTAAACTGGTCCCTGTTCACGCCGGGTAAACTGGTCCCTGTTCACGCCGGGTAAACTGGTCCCTGTTCACGCCGGGTAAACTGGTCCCTGTTCACGCCGGGTAAACTGGTCCCTGTTCACGCCGGGTAAACTGGTCCCTGTTCACGCCGGGTAAACTGGTCCCTGTTCACGCCGGGTAAACTGGTCCCTGTTCACGCCGGGTAAACTGGTCCCTGTTCACGCCGGGTAAACTGGTCCCAGTTCACGCCGGGTAAACTGGTCCCTGTTCACGCCGGGTAAACTGGTCCCTGTTCACGCCGGGTAAACTGGTCCCTGTTCACGCCGGGTAAACTGGTCCCTGTTCACGCCGGGTAAACTGGTCCCTGTTCACGCCGGGTAAACTGGTCCCTGTTCACACCGGGTAAACTGGTCCCAGTTCACACCGGGTAAACTGGTCCCTGTTCACGCCGGGTAAACTGGTCCCAGTTCACGCCGGGTAAACTGGTCCCTGTTCACACCGGGTAAACTGGTCCCTGTTCACACCGGGTAAACTGGTCCCTGTTCACACCGGGTAAACTGGTCCCTGTTCACACCAGGTAAACTGGTCCCTGTTCACACCGGGTAAACTGGTCCCTGTTCACACCGGGTAAACTGGTCCCTGTTCACACCGGGTAAACTGGTCCCTGTTCACGCCGGGTAAACTGGTCCCTGTTCACGCCGGGTAAACTGGTCCCTGTTCACACCAGGTAAACTGGTCCCTGTTCACGCCGGGTAAACTGGTCCCAGTTCACACCGGGTAAACTGGTCCCAGTTCACACCGGGTAAACTGGTCCCAGTTCACACCGGGTAAACTGGTCCCTGTTCACACCGGGTAAACTGGTCCCAGTTCACACCGGGTAAACTGGTCCCTGTTCACACCGGGTAAACTGGTCCCTGTTCACACCGGGTAAACTGGTCCCTGTTCACATCAGTAAAACCAGGACCAAAGTTGGGGGCCTTTAATCCACAGAAGCAAACACAACACGTCGGTTTGGTCCCGAGTTCAGGCTCCCTGACAACCTACTGTATCCGCGGGTCCAACCAGCATCATGCTGGTGTGGCGGGGCAGCCAGAGGTCGGGATGCTCCATTCCCAACGGTATTCCAGGGAGAAGACCAAACAACTGCACCAACCAGCAGGCCTTTACTTCAACCTTTAACCTCTCTTCGTCCTCCTGCTCCAAAAAGCACCATGCAGCCGCCTCGGTGACTGCAGACGTGTCTGCGTTGAGCAGCTGGTTTTCCAGCACATTCAGTCCTCCCAGCATCCCAGTTCGGATCCAGCAGGTCAGCAGGAGATGTCTCGTTCTGCGTCGTCCCACCTGGAACAAGCCTTCACACGTCAGCATGCTGTGTGGATACATTCTGCTGTCCTGACACTGCAGTGGAGTGTGTGTTACTTCTGCGATACACTCCATGACTCCACGCTGACCCACAATAACACCACTCCATTAGATGTGGATGTAACTGATACACAACAACAAGGAGTCTTCCTGCCGGGTCCAAAACCTGCTCAGAAAACAATGCAGAACAACAACCAGATGGAGGAGAGCTTAAACATTTCCCCTGACCAACGCCTCATAGCTGGACCGTATGAAGGCGCAGACTGAGCCAGGTGGCCGCGTAGAAACACCAGCATCATTCTGATCTCCTTCTGGGAAATTTCACAGCTCTGTTCGGGTCCACGACTCCAGATTTCTAACCAGTTTCTACTCAGCTGCTGGTATTCAGACAGCGCTGGTGCTCGGCGGTACGTTACGATCAACAAGCCGGTTTGATTCTTTTGTGATCACGAAGGTTTGCTGTAGTTCATATCAGGATATGAAACCTGGCTTTACATTTACCATGACCCACTGGGAGGTCTCAGCTTGCCAGCAGATTCGCTGCAACATTAAATTTCATCATCTTAATGTTTATCTTTACAGCAGCACTGGTTTCCCCCGAACGTCGGCTCTCTTCATCATCAGCCAAACCCTCCTGAGAGACAGAAATCTTCAATTTCTGAGTTTTAAAACGGTTTTTCTTCCCAGCAAAACAAACGGAGAAAAAGCACCGTAGTCCAGATTTTACCACAAGGTGTGAAAAAGGCATAAAAGGTTTAAAATGAACTGAGATGAATCTTCATTTTCTTTCTCCACCTCTTCACTGGGACTCCTCTTACTGTTTTAGTGGTCAGACATGAGCAGCAACATCAATCGGAAACATAAAATCCTCAGAAGTTTTCTGCCGGTGGAACGTCAGGAAGTTCGTGTTTTCAACGGATCCTGTTTCATGTTTGTCTTTTTCCAGTTGGCATGGTAACCAAGCCGTCCAGTGAGCAGTCGCAAGACTTCTCCATTCACAACGAAGACTTCCCAGCTCTCCCCGGGCCGAACTACCAAACAAAAGACCCCACCAGCACCAACGAAGACAGCAAAACGGTCAGATTTCAACCTTCTCATTTCTCTTCTTTATCAATTCATCACTTCACTTCACATTTTTCTGCCCTCATGTTGAATGTTCTGATCATCCTGTTTTTGTCCAATCAGAATCTGAACTCATCAGGAAAATCCGCTTCCAGCTCAGATGGTCCAAAGTTCCCCGGCGATAAAAGCTCCGCCCCTAGCAACAACAACCAGCAGAAGAAAGGGATCCAGGTGCTTCCTGACGGTGAGACGAGAAAATCATCATCAGAACAACGTGATCAGTGCATGAGGACAGATTCCAGTCTCAAACGATCCGGTGTGTTCTCAGGGCGTGTGACCAACATCCCCGTCGGCATGGTAACGGACCAGTTTGGAATGATTGGCTTGCTGACATTCATCCGGGCGGCGGAGACGGACCCCGGCATGGTCCATCTGGCATTAGGTTCTGACCTCACCACGCTAGGCCTCAACCTCAACTCACCAGAGTATGACGAGTCCTCACACACACACACACACACACACACACACACATCACTGTGAGTGTTTTACACTACCAGGATGCCTTAACCGTAATCGATGCAACACATGGCGATTCAGTTGCAATTCTTAAAACCTCAACAATAAATAATTTTCATGATAATTCAATGGCAGAAAAACATCTTCATGGTGGGGCAGGAAGCTAAAAGTGGTGTTGCAGCAGGGAGACGTAGCAGAAAACAGTAACCAACAGACAGCAGGAGGCTAACAGCTACCCTTGCAGCTGCTGTTACTGAGCATTTGGAAACATCCTGGTTTTTACGAGACAAGACCTGGACGAGACTTCCTGCATCTGGACGACGTTTAAAGGCAGAATAAAATATTATATTAGGACTACAGACGTTTGATAGCTTCTCCGTTCCAGCCGTTAGAGCAGCGTGTTCGCAATAGCTGCGAACACGCGAACATCTTCCTGAAGATTCCAGGGAAACATTTAAAGACAAACATGAAAAACATGTTTGATATGTGTTGGATTTATTTATGGCTCCACAGAAATAAGATATGTTGAAGATAAATATCTTGGAATGATGCTAGATGGAGTTTAAAGTGTTATATCGGAGCCACAGAGTTAGAAAAACCCTCAATGTGGAACTGATCATCGTTAGATAACTAAATCATAGTGCCCTGATCCTGCTACCTGCGCTGTAACCCTGCAGCTGGATCTAACTGCACCCTGATCCCGCTATCTACGCTGTAACCCTGCAGCTGGATCTAACTGAACCCTGATCCCGCTACCTACGCTGTAACCTTGCAGCTGGATCTAACTGCACCCTGATCCCGCTATCTACGCTGTAACCCTGCAGCTGGATCTAACTGAACCCTGATCCCGCTACCTGCGCTGTAACCTTGCAGCTGGATCTAACTGAACCCTGATCCCGCTACCTGCGCTGTAACCTTGCAGCTGGTTCTAACTGAACCCTGATCTCGCTACCTGCGCTGTAACCTTGCAGCTGGTTCTAACTGCACCCTGATCCCGCTACCTGCGCTGTAACCTTGCAGCTGGATCTAACTGAACTCTGATCCCGCTACCTGCACTGTAACCTTGCAGCTGGTTCTAACTGCACCCTGATCCCGCTACCTGCGCTGTAACCTTGCAGCTGGTTCTAACTGAACTCTGATCCCGCTACCTGCGCTGTAACCTTGCAGCTGGTTCTAACTGAACCCTGATCTCGCTACCTGCGCTGTAACCTTGCAGCTGGTTCTAACTGCACCCTGATCCCGCTACCTGCGCTGTAACCTTGCAGCTGGTTCTAACTGAACTCTGATCCCGCTACCTGCGCTGTAACCTTGCAGCTGGTTCTAACTGCACCCTGATCCCGCTACCTGCGCTGTAACCTTGCAGCTGGTTCTAACTGAACCCTGATCCCGCTACCTGCGCTGTAACCCTGCAGCTGGTTCCAACTGCACCCTGATCCCGCTACCTGCGCTGTAACCTTGCAGCTGGTTCTAACTGGACCCTGATCCCGCTATCTACGCTGTAACCCTGCAGCTGGATCTAACTGGACCCTGATCCCGCTACCTGCGCTGTAACCCTGCAGCTTGTTCTAACTGAACCCTGATCCCGCTACCTGCGCTGTAACCCTGCAGCTTGTTCTAACTGAACCCTGATCCCGCTACCTGCGCTGTAACCCTGCAGCTGGTTCTAACTGGACCCTGATCCAGCTATCTGCGCTGTAACCCTGCAGCTTGTTCTAACTGAACCCTGATCCCGCTACCTGCGCTGTAACCCTGCAGCTGGTTCTAACTGGACCCTGATCCAGCTATCTACGCTGTAACCCTGCAGCTGGATCTAACTGAACCCTGATCCCGCTACCTGCGCTGTAACCCTGCAGCTTGTTCTAACTGAACCCTGATCCCGCTACCTGCGCTGTAACCCTGCTGCTGGTTCTAACTGGACTAAAGTCCGACTGATTCCGGTAAATGTCAGAAACATAAAGACGAGTCACGCTGGTTTCTGTTCAGTTATTCTGGTTTTTAGTTTGAAACTTCTCGTCTGATGGTGTGGATTTCATTTTGTGGTTCTTTCTGTCTCTGTCAGGAATCTCTATCCTAAGTTTGCATCTCCGTGGGCTTCAGCTCCGTGTCGGCCGCAGGATATCGGTGAGATGTGTGATTGTTAAAAGATAATCCCACACTGCTGCATGATGCTGGGGATTCCCCCCATCCCATTTGGGTTTTACGTTACTGGGCATCCCTGCATGGATTAGACAAATGGAGACAGACCTCAGTGGTTTATCTAAATCAGGGATCACCAATCCTGGTCCGAGAGCCGGTGTCCTGCAGGTATTCCACATGTCCCAGCTGCTAAACACCTGAATCAAATGGATGTGCATTTAGCAGACACGAGCAGACCTCGTCTGAGTCTGAGACAGGAGTTTTCCAGCCAAGTCACATGGAAAACCTGCAGGACACCTGCCCTCGAGGACTGGTGATCCCTGATCTAAAGGATCTGGATCCCCTGAACTCATTGATCCGGCTGTGGTTCCGCCAGCCAGAAGGCAGCTACTTCTGCCCCCATGTGGCCAAAAGGCATTACTGCAGCTTCAATCTCACACTGTTCTGTAATGAAACTCCTCCGTTTTCTTTCTCCCCTTCAGACTTCCACGTCCCATCAGAATATTTAACTAACATCCACATAAGGGACAAGGTATGAACCTCACACACACACACACACACACACACACACACACACGCACACACACACACACACACACACTTGCAATAATATATTTAATTAGTTAATGTCATATCAGCTGTTTGCTCTGTCTGCAGTTAGCAGCCATCAAGTTGTCTCGGTATGGTGAAGACCTGCTGTTTTATCTTTACTACATGAACGGAGGAGACCTACTACAACTGCTGGCTGCAGTAGAACTGTGAGAAAAACACACTTCCTGTTACCCCAGCAGCTTTTAGACCCCCAACAGGTTTTGTTTGATAGAAATTAGCTTCTCTTTTCACCTCCATCAACAGAATAAAGTGTAAAAGTTAAAAGAGTTGACGTGTTGGAACCGTTTGGTGCTTCAGGTTTAACAGGGACTGGAGGTACCATAAAGAGGAGCGGGTTTGGATCACTCGGGCCCCTGGAATGGAGCCGACGCTGAAGACCAACGCCTATGAAAGAGGGACCTACTACTTCTTTGATTGTCTCAACTGGAGGAAGGTGGCCAAGGTGAACACGCACATACACATACACACACACACACAGACTTAGTGATCCGAACTATCAAGGCAGAAAGACAGTAAATCTAAAACAAAGGTGTGGATCTCTTTCAGCCTGCTAGATCACCATGGTAACAAATGCATGCTAGATCACCATGGTAACAGATGCTGAACTCAAACTTAAACTTAAACGTCATCGATCGACCCTCTGAGGTAAAACTGGTTGTTTGTGGGTCCCTTTGTTCCTTCATATATGTGATTCTAGTGATTAGTTGCAGGGAAGCTGGAGTCTTTCCCAGCAGTCATCAGGTGAGAGGCAGGTACACCTGGACAGGTCGCCAGTCCGTCCTGTATTCACACACTGGAGCCAGATAGGATAAAAACATCAAATCTGAGCATAAAAAAGTCTGCTTCTTTTTCATTTGGAATCCAAAAACATGTTTAATGAACCATTTGTATAATTTAAAATGTAAATGAAAACAGTTGATTAAAATAGATAAGCATGATGATTTATGATGAGTTGGCTCAAACTGATGTGTCCGTAACGATCTTTGAGATGATGCTGCTGGGAAGTGGCGTTTAAGCTGGATTGAATAACAAACAACAATTTATATCAATATGCAGCAAGTACTTTTTTTTTTTTTTTTTTTTTAAATAAAACTATTACAAAAAACTATTTAAAAATAATTATTTGTCACCATAAGATGAAAAATGGCCATAAATCATGTGTTCCAGTCCAGAAACCAGCTCCTGTCCACATGTCCAGCGGCTGTTAGTCCTCCCGTCCACCAGGAGGAGCACTTCAATCTGCTTTTGGTGAATTTTGGTCTGTCTTTCAACTTCTCCTCTTCATCAGCAAACAAATTCATCACATTATTATTCAGTGAATTGATTTGTTGATGTTTTTCCACCAATAAGAATGAGATCGTTCGGTTTTTAAGAGACTTTTTATTTAGCTTCTTTCTTAACAATCAGAAACTTTTATCGTTTCTTCCTGCACCAGACGTGATTTCACATTTATATTTTATCACAACTCCAGTTTTACTGGTTTATCAGCACCATTTAAAAACTTGGTTTGAAATCCAAGTAGTGGACAGAAGATGGAATGGAGACTCTGCATCGAGTTAAACATAAATCAAAAATAAAACTGTAAATAAGCTAAATAAATAAGACTAAAGCTGGTTCTAAATGAAACAGATCTTCAGATTCTTGTGAATACTCTGACGGTCTCTGCAGCCCGAGGTCCCACGGCCGAGGACGGTTCTGAGGTTTGGTTCTGGTACCAGAGAACCTCAGCGGGTCGGACCATGAATACATTTATAACTAGAAGAAGCCCTCGGGGTTAACATCGGCTCAGAAATGTTCCGCTTGACCTGGTTGGGAAAAATGGGATTTTACGTGCCGTTTTATGGGAAGAGGAATCACAGCTTCCTCCAGCTGCGTAAAACCACACGTATGTAAAGCGAGTGAGAGCTGCGTGGTGTCGGTAAACACATCCCAACCAGCGTCTCAGATAGATTATGTTACATATAAAAGTTCTGGTCACTTCCAAGACAATCTTTTACAAAGTGCAAGAAGTGTCTGTTAATTCTCCACAAATGCTATCCACTTTACGTTTTTCTGGTGAAATCCATAAAAACGTTGAACATCTCTGTTCCTTCTGTCAACAAGCAGATGAAACGATGTGTCGTCTTTTCTGGGAGTGCTCTTATTGTCAAGTCTTCTGGAATGATGTTAATCTGTACCTCAGTAGGTATCTGGAGGATCAGGTTGGGATTAAACCTGAATGTGTTTTACTTGCGTGTTTTAGTTGTCTCCTTCCACACAATATAAGATTTGTAATTAACCTCTCCACTCGCTAAATTTCACATACGTTGTTATAAATTCGCTAAGCAAAAACCAAATATGTCAGTTTTCCGATGTTACGTCCACATGTACATGAAGTCATTGAAATTTTGCACAAATTTAAAAGCTGTGAAAACCAGAATGATCGATGATGCTGCTCCTGAGCTCGAGCTGTGAGTTATGAAATTCTCCTGTATATCCGTTGTAATGTAAATACATTTCAATAAAAAAAAAAAAGATTATGTTACATATAAACCGGTGAATCTGCGTAAAATAAAATGTCTTTTCCTCAGTTTTAACTTGAGTCTGGGCGGCGACCATCACTCAGCTGTTGCTATGACGATGTGAGGAAATGGGAGGAACGACTGATGCGCGCGTGTTTGTTTTCTCCCACAAGACCAAATAAAGCACTTTAAGAAAAGATTTGTGATGTTCTGCAAAGAATCGTGACGTTGTGCAAAGAATCGGGACGTTCTGCTGAGATTCACGACGTTCTACAGAGATTTACGACGTTCTGCAGAGATTTACGACGTTCTGCAGAGATTTACGACGTTCTGCAAAGATTCACGACGTTCTGCAGAGATTCACAACGTTCTGCAGATTCACAACGTTCTGCAGATTCACGACGTTTCGCAGATTCACGCCGTTTCGCAGAGATTTACGACGTTCAGCAGAGAATCGCGACGTTCTACAGAGAATCGCGACATTCTGCAGAGAATCGCGACATTCTGCAGAGAATCACGACGTTCTGCAGAGATTCACGACTTTATGCAGAGATTCACGACTTTATGCAGAGATTCACGACGTTCTGTGTGATGTTTTGACTCAACGTTCCTCGTTATGTCTCTTTTCTTTCAGGAGTTTCATCTGGAGTACGACAAACTAGAAGAGCGACCTCACGTTCCCTCCACCTTTAACTACAATCCCGCCCAGCAGGCCTTCTGATTGGCTCTCCCTGCTGCTGCCTGCCTGCTATTGGCCCTCCTGGTTCATCTGCCACCACCCGATAGGTTTTCCCACTTCAACACACCCTCATGAATCTGGCCTGTAAGGACTGAGGACGGGGAGGACGTCCTCGCTCCTGTCCATACCTCTGACAGACTTTTTCTGATTTCTGTTTGTTCTTTACCTCATTTCCCTTTTTTTTTATTTTGTTCCCACTTTTCCTCCACAAGTTTTGTTCGGTGAGGTTCAGACAGCACACAGAGACAAAAGCACTGCAAATAACTCTCCATCTGATCTGGAGGTTCTGCTTTCTACTCCGTCTTAAGAGGTGAATATTTTTATCTACAGAAGCTTTTAAAAAGAAGCAGATTTTAACGCAGGAGACGGGATTCGACCAGCGGTCAGGTTGGATAGTTATTTCACTCTGTGCCGCACCTCTTTGACTTTGCGAAGAAACTGAAAATATTTATCGTTTTTACCAGAATTTTTCAGCGTTACAAATCAGAACACATCGCCGGACAGTCAGGAAAGAAAATGCAATGTACATTGTAGCACTATTTCTTAATAAAAGAGGAAAAAATGTCTTTTTTCTTTTGGTTTTGTTGATGTTATGCAACAAAACTTTAAACTGTTCGGCAGCCAGAATAACCAACTCAGAAAAAGATGATTTTAGTGGGATGTGTTTGACATTTTCAGACTTTTTTCCTTTTGTTTTAAGTCTAAATTTTTTTTTATTGTGATAGTCAGCAGATCTTATTTCCAGATCCAAACCAACAACATGTTGATTCATCTGATTCAATTTATGACTTTTTCAGGTCATAAAGAGACAAAAATGTGATCAAAATATAGAAATAAATGTTATTCTACCTTTTTTTGTCCAAAATATAGAATTGAATTCTACCTTAATGACATTTTTTATTGTTTCTATTGAACAAAAACATGGAATTATTTTCCATGTAATCGATTTTGAGTCGCTGAGAATTTTATTTAAAGCTCCGTCTTAAATCTTAAAAATAGATCTAAGTTAAAAATAATGTAAGTAAATGGTTTTTACTGGAAGTTCAGCTGCGCTCCCAGAATCAGGGATAAAACCATGACAGATAAATCATTTCCACATTTTTCTGTTGTCAGATATTTAACTGAAATACCAGGAAAACGAACCGAAACGTCTTCATAGCAGTCTATAAGGGGACGTTTTGGTCCTCTAATGACCTGAAGTGTTAAATCTGTCGCTCGTGTCCTGCTGACCTTTCGCCAAACATTTCGGCGCAGGCTGGCCACCGTGACGACGATGAAGGCCTAAAGTTGAGGGAAAGATGATGGTAAAGGAGAACAAAATGTCCCTGCAGGACGTGGAGACACATTTAGTGGCAGATTAGGAAACATTTGCTGCTTTTCTGCACTTCTTCACTGGGTTTTTGGCCTTTTTATAAGACGTAGAACCATTTCTAGGTCATTAATCTCGAACAGATTTATCTGCATTGTTGTTTTTTTTAGCAGCCCTGGTAAAAATCACAACTTATCTGAAATGAGAGAAAAGAAGGTGAAAATAGGCAGAAAGAAGTGTTTGGACCCGCTGGAGGCTTTAAAAAGCTTTTAGGTGTTTTTAACCTCCAGACTTTGTTGGTTTGGATTTGTTGATGGTCAGAAACACGATTCTGTTGCTTTAATTTAACAACAGAAACATCAGCAGCACTTTGTTGAGATTCATTTCCCTGCTCTGCTGAAATAAAGAAAATGCCAACTGTCCCACTAACATCTCTTCCAGCATTTCTCCTCTGACTTCTCCGTTTAGACTTCCTCCCGTTTTAAAACCTCCTCATTATTTCTTCAGTTCTTATCTTTGGCTGCTTTTTGTCTTCTTTGCCATGCTTCTTTACAGTTTTTACAGACATTTTGTCGTTGTCGCTGAGAGTCAGACGTTCCAGGAGCAGTTAGCTTAGCTTAGCATAAAGCAGGAAGACACTGCAGCCTGGTTCCATCCAAAGATTAAGTTTATCCCTGATTTACAAAACACTCTTTTTTTGTTTTTTTTATGAAATCTGCAAAAGTCTTTAAGTTTGAAAAATCATATTTTCTTGCAGCTTTTTTCTTTATTTTAAGCAGATTTTTACATTTTTGTAGAGCTACAGACTGTGTTGTTGCAGCCGAAAGTGTGCAGAGCCAGATTAGCGTGTTCCAGTCGTCATGCTAAGCTAAGCTTGTTTACAGCTGGCTGTAACAGCTGATGGATCTGACTCTCCGCAACACAAACAAAGTGTGTTTTCTAAAACAAACTTCCACACAGAGAAAAAGGGGTTTTTCCTTAAAGGCTGCGATTCGTCATACAACTCCTAAACTCCCTCCAGGAGGCGCAGGCCTGCAGTTATGTGTATATATTCTAAATATATATGCATAAGTGCAAGGCAGCATTTTAAGAAAAGAAAAAAAAGACAAAAAAAGGTAAAAATTCGACCCAAACGAGGAGAATCGGACTCCTTCACTCGCCAACAGTTTAAGAACTGCAATACGAAACCCACCGGTTACCACGGAAACCACCGCAGATGGTTCACAAAGGACGACAACCGCCCTCTCACCACAACAGTCGCTGCCATGGCAGCAACTCCGATCGCCTTGACAACAGGGCCCAGCTCAATCACACTGCAACAAAAAGCCAAGGACACACCCACAGACCCATGTGACCCGTTTGAGAGGACTTGATTGGAGGATGAGGACTGAGGCACTTGGCCGTTGGCTGTTTTGTTAAATATGGCAGCTAGTGTTTTAATAGGAAAAAAGAATAAAATAAATATTCTGTTAATGAAACTGAAGCTGGAGTCCTGAGTGTTTGTTTGTCTGGAAATGTTCCGGTTGGGATCCGGATAACGGAGGTTTTCACACTTCAACAGTAGAAAGATGTCAAACATGTTAAAAATGTGTTCCTACGTGTATTTATGGCGACAGAACCGCTGCTGAGCATGTTCCTGACTCTGTGGGGACTCGCTGGGTTTCCACTCTGCTTTTAGCTTCAGTCTATCCTCCATGTCGTCTGGATCCAAAAGGAAACAGACCAAACCACCAGAGCTCCACGTGACTGAGGAGGCAGAAGCAGAACGTCTCAATCTGCTCCTTAATTTCCTCAAACAGCAAATAAAAGATCCACAGATCAGAGCTGTGCTTCAGTGTGTTTCCACAGGGAGGCGCCCCGTTCCAGTTGACGGGGAGGGCAGGGAGAGCAGATAGATTCCACATTTTTCTGATCCATGTTTGGCATGAAGATATTAATCATTATTTGATCAGTTGTGTGACTTTTCTCAGCTGCAGCTGAATGAAAAGAACGAAGCTTAGGAGACAGATCTGCAGGACACACAGCTCTTCCAGCTGGAGGTAAACACACAGAACAGCAACAACTAAGAGCTGGAAGGGGTTTATTTCAGGCTTCATGAAGCTGCAGAGCAAAGTGGAGATTAAAGCTGTTAACTTCAGGAAAGTCATCTGGGATTTCCACCAATCAGAGGCAGGAACTCCAGTCACATTTACTCTCTTCTCTCCCTTCAGTCCAACAAGTGAAGGCATGTAAACATTTTAATAATAATTATAAAAACAATCTATATTTCTTATGAGTTTGTTGCTTTTAGACGTTTCCCTGAACCAGAGTTACATAACAGGAAAACTCAGCAGTCGGAGCGAGTGGGCGAAATTAAAAGCTCACTTTACTTGTTGATGAGCTCATTTGTTTCTGTTAAATTAAAGCAGAAAGAAACTTTTTAATGTCACGCTACATTAACTTGTGAGGACGTCGTGACTCGTGTTAATGTGGATCCGTCGCTACGAGGAAACGAGCTCCACAAACACCAGTTCATGTTGGAGGAATCATTTGTCTCGTTAGCGTAAAATGAACATTTTTATCGACTGTTGCATCCATCAGCTGCGCTCTCGGTGTGTTGCATGCAGCACCTTTCCGGATCCTTTCTGCAGGAAAAGGGGGAAACATTCAGTATGTTTCCATCATGTCAGCTGTGAAACATCTGTCTTTTTCACATCATGTTTCAGTGTTTTGTGTCTGGAACAAAACTGACTGTAATATTCTGCATCTGTCACTGCAGAGGATGTCAAGTCATTTCTGTGCAGTCTGATGGAGTTTTAAACGCTGTTTTACATGTAACATGTGCAACTGCAGAAGGGTGACTCGTCTGTGCAGATGAGTAAAATGCAACGTGACCAGACATATCTGTCAGATGTGGGAACAAGCGAATTAGAAACCCGGTGAAATCAGCCTGAGATGGAAAAACCAATCTTTCAGTTCTGTTAAAACAGCAGACCCGCTCCTCCTTTCTTCATCTCTGACTTTGTTATTGGCTGTAAGAAATTATCTCAATCAATCGTTCTTCAGTTTCCTGGAAATTTTCCAGAATTTTCTGCTTTTTCTTTCATTTTCAGGTCAGGTCTCAGTTCCTGACCGTTTCCAAGCAGAGTTGTGTCGAGACATGTCAGACGGTTCAGCAAAGAACCAGTTTAAACTGGGTCTTTAGATCATCATCATTTGTTCCTTTTAGTTTCTTCTGTGAAACGCGGCAGAGATCAGACAGTCTGGCAGATTTCAGCAACAGGGTGATCTTCTGCTCGCTGGAAACTTCTCACATCTCAGCATGGAGGCAGAGACACTTAGAGGACAAAGGAAGAGTCAGGAGGGGTTTGAAATCCAGCAAAGACCTGAACCAGGACCTGAGAGATGCTTCTGGACCTTCAGCTGATCCATCTACCGTTTGATGAAGCCATTGGATATGGTCTCCATGGAAACGTGGTTGAAAAGAAGGAAAGACTGAGGTCACACAACTGGAACCTCATTACTGAAGCCGTGTTGGATTATCTGGACGGAGAACGAAACAGAAGTCAGAAACATCCAAAGAAGAATTTTGGAAAGTCCTTGAAGCATCCTGGAGAACTGATCCTGCAGACATGACAAAGCTTCTCCACCAGGGTTCAGGCTGGGATGAAGAGTAAAGCTCCTCAGACCAAATATTCATTTTCAGGCTCCCTATAACTGGACAGACTGCTTTACCTCAGCATAACCGAAATCAGCTTTTCAGGTGGTCCTGATGATCTGAAGCAGCTGGACACGGCTGCCCAGGACCTTCTGCTGGCTGCCCAGGACCTTCTGCTGGCTGCCCAGGACCTTCTGCTGGCTGCCCAGGACCTTCTGCTGGCTGCCCAGGACCTTCTGCTGGCTGCTCAGGACCTTCTGCTGGCTGCTCAGGACCTTCTGCTGGCTGCCCAGGACCTTCTGCTGGCTGCCCAGGACCTTCTGCTGGCTGCCCAGGACCTTCTGCTGGCTGCCCAGGACCTTCTGCTGGCTGCCCAGGACCTTCTGCTGGCTGCCCAGGACCTTCTGCTGGCTGCTCAGGACCTTCTGCTGGCTGCCCAGGACCTTCTGCTGGCTGCCCAGGACCTTCTGCTGGCTGCCCAGGACCTTCTGCTGGCTGCTCAGGACCTTCTGCTGGCTGCCCAGGACCTTCTGCTGGCTGCTCAGGACCTTCTGCTGGCTGCCCAGGACCTTCTGCTGGCTGCCCAGGACCTTCTGCTGGCTGCCCAGGACCTTCTGCTGGCTGCCCAGGACCTTCTGCTGGCTGCCCAGGACCTTCTGCTGGCTGCTCAGGACCTTCTGCTGGCTGCCCAGGACCTTCTGCTGGCTGCCCAGGACCTTCTGCTGGCTGCTCAGGACCTTCTGCTGGCTGCCCAGGACCTTCTGCTGGCTGCCCAGGACCTTCTGCTGGCTGCCCAGGACCTTCTGCTGGCTGCCCAGGACCTTCTGCTGGCTGCCCAGGACCTTCTGCTGGCTGCCCAGGACCTTCTGCTGGCTGCCCAGGACCTTCTGCTGGCTCAGAGCCAGACGTTAATCATTGAAAGAAAATGTGGAAACATTGAAAAAGCTGATGATGGTTTTGTTTGGCATCAAGCAGAATAAAGAGCTAAAGTCAACATGCTGCCTGAAAGCTGAACTCCCGACATCTTCCCAGGTTCAGTGTTGACGGTGGGATTTCCTGCCAAGCGCCGCCTCTCTTTCTGCTGTTTCAGGACAGCAGGAGTAAATATTTTCAGGCTAATCGCATCATCCGAAAGTCGATTTCAGCTCTACCAGGCCCTTTTGTTTATGTTTTGTTTTGTTTCCTGAAAAGTCCCAATCTGGTCCACAGGGGACACCAGCTGTCCCAACAGCATGCCAAGCCCGTCTCAGTTCTGTTTGTCCTTCCCCAGTTTAAATCTCAGATGGGAAACTTGTTTTACCGGGCTGTGATGGTTCTGCTCCAGACTCTCTGCAGAGACATGTGGGCCGTGTTCTTCACTCTCATGGTCGTTATTATTTGTAATCTGTTGATCTGCAGAGATGATAATAATCCAGCCACATGCCTCCCTGATTACCAGCACATAATGCCGAGGCTTTGCTCCGCAGCAGGCCGGCGCTGAGCGCGATGACAGCCCAGGCTGAAGGAAATCGTCATTTCAACGCTGATTGTTGTGTTTTTCACTGCCTGGCTTCTTAAAGCTTAAACTGGTTTTAAAAGACAAACCAGTCAGATGTCAAGTTCAGGTCCTCGAGGAGCCAAATTCCTGCAGGTTTTAGAGGTTTTCCTGCTCCAACTCACCTGATTCAGGTTCACTCAGTCATCTTAACAGCATGTTAGCAAGTTCTGCCCAACATGCTGATGATTCAGTAATCATGGGTGGATCAATGTTTAGATGGATGGACGGACGGGTGGGTGGGTGTTTAGATGGATGGACAGATGGATGGATGATGGATGGGTGGATGGATGGGTGGGTGGGTGGATGATGGACGATGGATGGATAGTGGATAGATGGGTGGATGGATAGACGGATGCACTAACGGATGGATGGATGGATGGACGGACGATGGATGGATGGACAGATGGGTGATGGATGGACAGACGGATGGGTGGGTGGAGGATGGATGGATGGACAGATGGATTGATGGATGGACAGACGGATGGGTGGGTGGAGGATGGATGGATGGTTTAATGAATTTCTGATCAGCTAGCAGCAGGTATGCCAGTCTGGTTTGGGTGCAGAGATGCAGCTAGAAGGGAAAAGTTTCTAGACGTCTTGCTCGTCAACTTTCTAAAACATTTATGGTTATTTTCTGTGTGGGTGTTGGGTTGGAGTGGGTCTCTCTGTGACCTTTAGCTCCTGTGCAGCATGCAACTTTTGGACTTTGTAACCAGTTTCCAGACCCCTCCAGCAACAAATCTACCAACTTTTGCTGGTGTTCCTGCAGACTTTTGGAAAGCAGGTTTAGTTTATTCTTGTCAATGAGCAGCGGATGCCTCAGGCCCCTTCCCCTTCTAAGTGCATGCAGGAGGCAGAGTCCTCCTGCAGTATCAGTCCCAGGTCCCAGTATTAGTACAATTATCACTCCCAGTATCAGTCACAGCTCCCAGCATAATTCCCAACTCCCAGTATCCGTCCTAGGATCAGTTGTAGCTCCCAGTATCTGTGTGTATTTGTTCGGCTGCATCAGCATTCATGACCATGTGGTGAAGTCTTTGGGTTGATATAAACTTGTGAACATTGACAGCTGAATGCCTCACTGCCAGTCGACATGAGGAAATGTGATTCCTGCAGAGGTTGTTTAAAACAGTTGATGACAAACATTTTACTAGGGAGATGTTTCAGCCCAACTCTGAAACAGCATCTACGTGTTTGTGTTGTCGTTTGTCTCATCTGAAGGGGCCGTTTATGTTTCTACTCCCTCTGGACTCCTCACTGCCGACCAAAAGGGACAGAAATCAATAACTTCTCAGCTCATTGATCATTGGGCAAACATTTTGGATGGCTGGTTGCATCTTTAACGATGATCAAACTACACTTGCAGGAGATGAAATGAAACTGTCTCATCTGCAGCATTTCTCTTTAGGATATATTTAGTTTTATTCTCATTTAATAAAGTTTAATGATGAGTTTTAATTAATAACTGGCCCACCACTGTCTGTCAGCACCTAACCTGATAATGACAACAAAAAACAAATATTTTGCTGAGTCGTCCTTTACAAACTTTTATTCCAGTGAAACATTTTAAACATTAAATCCGGACACCCGTCAAGAATGGTGGGCGGAGCTTGACCAGGCTGATTGAATCGACCAATAAGAGCAGACTTGGTGTTCAAAAATGAATCCCTTACACTACACCATCGCAGAACCCTGATCCCATCCCATACCATCACAGAACCCTGATCCCATCCCGTACCATCACAGAACCCTGATCCCATCCCATACCATCACAGAACCCTGATCCCATCGCGTACCATCACAGAACCCTAATCCCATCCTGAACCATCACAGAACCCTGATCCCATCCCGTACCATCACAGAACCCTGATCCCATCCCGTACCATCACAGAACCCTGATCCCATCCCGTACCATCACAGAACCCTGATCCCATCCCGTACCATCACAGAACCCTGATCCCATCCCGTACCATCACAGAACCCTGATTCCATCCCGTACCATCACAGAACCCTGATCCCATCCCGTACCATCACAGAACCCTGATCCCATCCCGTACCATCACAGAACCCTGATTCCATCCCGTACCATCACAGAACCCTGATTCCATCCCATACCATCACAGAACCCTGATCCCATCCCGTACCATCACAGAACCCTGATTCCATCCCGTACCATCACAGAACCCTGATTCCATCCCGTACCATCACAGAACCCTAATCCCATCCCGTACCATCACAGAACCCTAATCCCATCCCGTACCATCACAGAACCCTGATTCCATCCCGTACCATCACAGAACCCTGATCCCATCCCGTACCATCACAGAACCCTGATCCCATCCCGTACCATCACAGAACCCTAATCCCATCCTGAACCATCACAGAATCCTGATCCAGAGCGACTCTTGATTCTCATCTATGAAACGCCTTCATTTATAAATTGAAATATGGAGCAAGGGCAGATTGCGATTGCGCTTCCTACAGGCCCGGAGGCTAGAAGTACTGCAATCATCAATCAAATGTAATCATTTATACTGAGACTCAGTTTTGCTAATGCTATTGCAAATGCTAATGAATGGTGTGGAAGACTGTTCGGCCTATTTCACAATAAAAATGTGAAAAATGTGCCTGCAAAGTTCTGATGCGCTCGGTAGACTGCTGCACAGGTATGAACTGGCTTGTTGCCTTGCTCATGGAAAAAAAATTTCTTGTTGTAGTCTCACTGCTACCCATGCGGTCGACGCAAACAAGAATCGCTTCCTCATTCTTGCCCTGAAAGCACCACCATTGTGCCAGTGGCTGCCTGGATGTGCTGGCCAGAAGCTGCCAACACCCCTTGTTGGTCAGGGTCTAGGGTGCGAACCTGGGTACTGAAATAACCTGTGACCCCTAAAGGCCAGGCTTTGGGAGTGCCGGGAAGGGGCTTTGTTCCTGCCCCCAAATCTGCGACCATTTGGTTGAAAGCTGGTTCCCCTACACCTACCCACTGTTGGCCAGTAAGTTTTGCAGGCTTGCCCCGCCCCTTCCAAAATTTTATTTAAAAAGCACACTCATTTATAGATTTAAATCTGGAGCCCAGCCACCCTAGGGTCAAGATTCTGGCTCAGGGTCCCTAAGCACCCTTGGGGGCGGTCCCAGACAGCGTCCAAGTCCTTGACCCTATCCTGAAACTACCTTTCTGCTCTGAGATACGGCCCCTCAAACTTTTGCAATAGCGTACTTTTAGCACCCTCCTGGTGTGGTGACCCCTATTTTTTGCAGGTCCTCTACCCTCTGTGGGGACCCCTACCTCCATGTCCCTGGGCAACTCCTTTATGCTACCGCAAAGTAATTTTGAAATAATTCATGTAGAATGAAATAGAAGTCAAAGTCAAGACAGGAAACTGTTATGGGTTGTATATTGTGGCATTTACCAGGCTAGCAAGCAGAGCAGCGGTGAATATTAACCACATCTAGATTAAATTAATTCATTTCAAGCACAATATCAGGTAACTGTCTCATTGGCCATCAGTGGTCTCTTTCTATGACAAAACTAAGATATGTTACGTAAACGTGAACCAGGTGTCCGGGGAGAGCAGAGGATTTTTCTGAGCAAGAGTGATGTGCTCTCCCTCCACTAAGAGGCTTATCTCATGCAGCATGTAACAGTGAGAGAACAACAAGCAGCCAGGAGCAACATAAAGCTCAAATCTAGATTGAATCATCAGGCCACGAGTGCAGCCAGCGAGAAAGAGCGAGGCGAAACCATGGAAATATGTCACACTGCCATCAGCTGCACCATGTGACCTGATGTGTGTCAACACCTGAAGCAAGTTTCTTCTCCCGGCCCGAATACGTGCTACTGCTTGGGTTAGCTGTCAGTGTACAATATGCTGCAGAGGTGTGAATGATGACAGTTCTTAGTTAAAATTTAGGCAGGACTTTCAGCCACGAGGTTCCACGTGGATATCAGTGAAGATGACAAAAGACCTTGTGACTGACTCTATTTGCAAAGTAGAAAAAAGAAAATATTCCAGTGAAAACTCCAACGCTCACATGGCGTCAGGTGAGGGGAGCTGAGGCAAACACTCAGTTTCATACGTTTGCTGCATTGGTTACACGTATAGTTTGGTCCTTTTAAAAGGGACTTAGTTGTAAACAGAGCAATAGCACCTGAAATCATGGGGACAGTGTTGAGTTGTACAGCTGACACAAAACCAGCTAAGGAAACAAACCAGAGAAGAAGAAACATAAAGAAGATGAAAGTGCCTATTAAAAAAATAACTAAGGAAGAAGAAGTTGAGAACAGCAAAAAATCAAATAAATGAATTGCCATTTTATTCCTTATCTGATGTTTCTGGATGATTGTAAACAACTGAAGCAGTGCTACCAACTGGTGTGTCAGAGCCTGGAAGTAAATGCCAAACTCAACACTGCCCACTAGTGGATGAAGGGACTGAACAGCCACAGTAGGATAAAAGATGCATGGAAGGGCGGCGACATATGAAAACATTTGAAACCGACGTCCCTGTTTACCTACATAAGGGACAAGCGACGACCTCCCGCAGTTAAAAGTGAAGCCTATCCTGAAGTGTATAAAACTGCAGTTCCCCCTTCATCCACTAGGGGCTGCAAAACAGAGCCAATCCCCATAGACTCCCATGTTAAAAAGACCAACTTCACAGCAGAAATAAACATGTTTACAGCAGGAATAAACATGTTTACAGCAGGAATAAACATGTTTACAGCAGGAATAAACATGTTTACGGCCTGGTTCAAAAATCCATTTTAGGTTTAATAGGTCAGCTTTATCTTCATGACAACTGTGGGGGAGTGAAGTTTTTTCTAACTCGTCCATTTATAAGTAATTTAATCTAGAAATTTAGCATATTTAGGGGCGTGTCCTTTTCATTGACAGGTACCCGATCTCCCGCTTCAAGTCAGAAGCACGTAGAACCACCACGGTTTTTAGCCGGTTAACAACATGACTTAGCTTTAGACTGCTTACCTCCATTAGCTGGTTATCTCCTGTTATCTCGAGGTTAGCTTGGTTAGCTCTTAGCTACAGAAAGCTCGGAGTTCGCTCGATCTCAATCATCCACCATGACGCTCACAGCCCCCCTCTCAGCTCCACC
>NC_136632.1:26740267-26862767 GCF_933228915.1 Telmatherina bonti | reverse complement strand
TTGGCTTCTTTCCTTCCTTTACAGCTTCCTCACAGAGTCATAAGACTGCTGTTTAGTTCATATCCAGTTACAATCAATCAGAAATGTTATTGATAGGAAAGAATCCTTTCAGCTTCCACTATATCTTTTTAGTAAAAACTAGCCAGGTATGGACTTTAAACACTTTTTATGCTGATATTTCTTCAGTCGAGCCAAAAACAACTTGGAAATGTATGGAAAAGTCGTGTGCTTGTTTAAAAAATTGTATTTCTGGAAATAAACTCTGTTGCAAACATTCTGTCAGCCGACGCGAAGCAGAAACTTTGGTGCAAAAGTCTAAAGTTGCGGATCTTTATGCCCCTCTCTGATTGGATGGTGACTATTCAAACAGACTAATCAGAGAACAGACTGCCTGGCGTCTTTCCGTGCCGCTGCGGGTCCCGCGGGTTTAACTGGAGATCATGGAAATGTGTGAAACTGTGTTATGAGCTTAAACATGAGGGCTGTCGGGATGCATGCAAAGAGATTAATCTGTGGGATTAACATGTTCGTTATGTTTAACACGTTACGATGAAGTAATTATCATACCTGATTAAAAAGCTGGATTTGGCATTATCTGGTGAGAAAAGCTGATCGTCTTGTCGTTTCCTTCAGGCATCAGCCAGAACAGGGAAGAGCAAAGTGGAAAATCTTCCCAGGAAACAGTTTTAAGGCGGCGTGGTTTGACACTCAGAGACCGTCTGGTCTGCTTCATGCGAGCAGAAGTTTCGGTCCTCCTACGAGCCCAGACAGACGATGCACCAACTGGAGCTCCATCACACAGCCGGGAATGCTGTGTTGGATTTACTAGGATTTTGTTTGGTTGGAGATGCTGAGAAATCCTCACTGAGAGGAACGGTGAGAGCCATGTTGGTGGTCTTGAGCCCCCACCGACTCACACAGCAGAAAATAGTTTGATCATAGATGATCAGCTAAAGTTCAGCAGGTGGAAACGAACGTGACCTTTAGTCTGGACAGAAAGTTAAACTTATTGTTTGGAACTGAAAGCAGCCTCAGGCCATGTCTGAATTGGTTATTTGAATGTTTTTTGGTTGTCAATATAAAGTGGATTTGTCCATCTCCAGTCCTCCTGCTGCGTCATTTTTCACCGGGGATCATTAAAGCTGTTTGTGCAGCAAACTGAAACCTCTGGAAGTATTCAGGAAATAAATTACCAGCGTCCGCAGCCTGCACTCCTTGCTGCTTTTCTGCCGGTGATGAATTAAAACCAGCCTGATTCATTTGGCTGTTAGCTTATTGCATCATCTTGGAATAATGTTTATGCATCGCGGCGAGTCGGCGGCCTTTTCTTTCTTTATTTAACTGTTTGAAGCAAAGAGCTGGTTTACTCTGGCGTTGCTGATCAGTGGTCTAATAAAACATAAATCATCATACTTGGTTCATGGCAGCTTCCTGAGCTTTAAGTAACGACTGTCCGACTTTCATCAAATCAACAAAGATTGATCACATTTTTTCCTTGGATTCATGTTTGTTTTCATCCCAACAGTTTCCGTTGGAATTTAATGCCAGCATCCTTCCTCTCTAAGCATTTATTTATTTATTCATTTTTATTTTTTATTTATTATATATTTATTTAATATCTTCTTGGGTTTGTGCGTCCTGAAGATCCTAGCAGCTATGTTGTCGGGGGCTTGTTGCCCCTGGTAGGGTCACCTATGGAAACAGGTGTCTAGGGGAGGGACCAGACCAAGCATGGCTCACAGACCTCTATGATGACCACAAACCTGGGCAGAAATGTTCCCTTGCCCGGACGCGGGTTACCGGGACCCCCCTCTGGAGCCAGGCCTGGAGGTGGGGTACGAGAGCGAGCGTCTGGTGGCGGGGCCTTTGCCTGTGGGGCCCGGTCGGGCTCAGCCCGAAAGGGTTACATGGGCCCCACCTCCCGTGGGCTCACCATCTGTAGGAGGAGCCGTAGGGGTCGGGTGAAATGTGAGCTGGGCGGCAGCAAGGGGCGGGGACCCTGGCGGTCCGATCCCCGGCTGCAGAAGCTGGCTCTAGGGACGTGGAACGTCACCTCTCTGGTGGGGAAGGAGCCTGAGCTTGTGCGCGAGGTTGAGCGGTTCCGGCTAGATATAGTTGGACTCACCTCGACGCATGGCTTGGGCTCTGGAACCAGAACCCTCGAGAGGGGCTGGACCTTCTTCCACTCTGGAGTTGCTCATGGTGAGAGGCGCCGAGCAGGTGTGGGCATTCTCATCGGCCCCCAGCTTGGTGCCTGCACGTTGGGGTTTACCCCGGTGGATGAAAGGGTAGTTTCCCTCCGCCTCCGGGTGGGGGGACGGGTCCTGACTGTTGTCTGTGCTTATGCACCGAACAGCAGTTCAGAGTACCCACCCTTTCTGGGGTCCTTGGAGGGAGTGCTGGAGGGTGCTCCTTCTGGGGACTCCATTGTTCTGCTGGGGGACTTCAATGCTCACGTGGGCAATGACAGTGAGACCTGGAGGGGAGTGATTGGGAGGCATGGTCCCCCCCCTCTGAACCCAAATGGTGTTTTGTTATTGGACTTCTGTGCTCGTCATGGATTGTCCATAACGAACACCATGTTCCAGCATAAGAGTGTCCATATGTACACCTGGCACCTCTGAAGTATTTGTTGATATTTAGGTTATTTTGTGTCTCTAATTTTATTACTAAAGCATCTGTTGATGTTTTTCTCTGTGTTTATTAAGAGGTTTCTGTTGTCAGGGTTTTTTTTTTTCCCATGAACATTTCCGCGCCGTAATTCTGAAAGACTCTTGCAGAAAATGGTGGTAAGTTTGAGAAAACACGCAGAGTCTGAAAACATGAAGATGACAGTGGAGACACAGACCTTGTGGGTGAAAGTCTTTGGACTGATGTGCTGAGGACGGGCGTTACTGTGAGACGGGGCTGTGTGGAAAAATGAGCCGTTTTTTCCAAATGGAGGTTCGGAGGTCAATCTGCAGCATTCATCCATGTGGTCTTCTCCCTTCAGGTGGTGTCGGTGTTGCGTCCCGAGGAGATGTTCGAGTGTGTTTTTACATGTGGAGCGGACTGTAAGGGGACGTCCCTGTATCCCTGTCTCCAGATCTTCGTCAACAACTCGGAGTCCAACTCGGTGGCGCTGCTGCACTTTGACGAACAGCAGCTGGTCCTCAATCCAAAGGTACAGAAACTCTTCCACGGTGCTGTTCAGAGATGAACTTTTACTGAAACACACAGTGTGTTTGAGCAGTTTCCACTGCTTTCAACTCTTTTACTGCTCAATAATTATCAATTACAGTTTGAAACTGGAAAATCAACCACTGCTTCATTGTTTATTTCAAGTTTATTTCAAGATATTCTAGTTAATTAACCATCATCATGGAAAACTTATGAAATCTAGTAAGCTGGAAGACGTTTGCACAAGTTGAGCAGAGAAGACAACAGTAGTAAGATCAGGCCAAGACTGACCTACAGCGGCACAGAACTGATTGTTCAGCTAGTCATCTTGGGTTCACCCAGTTAAACGCTTGTTAACCTAAACCCCAGTGTTGCTAAACAGATCTTAAGGCCCATTTACGTTTAACACAGAGGACAGAGAGGCGGCCATACGGACAGTTTCCTCCATGTCCTGCGTTGGTTATCTGTGTAATTTGGTCCGTTTTCTGCATCAAGCAGAAAACGGAGCAATATCACCAGAAGTCACAGGGGGCAGTGTTGAGTTTCACAGCTGGCACACAACCGAAGAAAGGAAGAAGAAGAACAAGAAGAAACCACTTGATAAAAAGCATTCATTCATTTTCCGAACCGCTTATTCCAATTCAGGGTCGCGGGGAAGCTGGAGCCTATCCCAGCCGGCTTTGGGTGACAGGCAGGGTACACCCTGGACAGCTCGCCAGTCCATCGCAGGGCCACACACAGAGAGACGAACAACCACACTCACACCTAGGGGCAATTTAGAGTGACCAATTAACCTATCATGCATGTGTTTGGATGGTGGGAGGAAGCCGGAGTACCTGGAGAGAACCCACGCATACACGGGGAGAACATGCACACTCCACACAGAAAGGCCACTGACCAAGGATTGAACCAACGACCTTCTTGCTGTGAGGCAACAGTGCTAACCACTGCGCCACCGTGCAGCCTGATAAAAAAAAGCATCTGAAGAAAATACTGAAGGAATCAAAATGCTTAATTCTTCTTCTGTTTTTTTTTTAAGGCAACTTTACAGTGGTGTATTACCGCCACCAACCGCTGTTAAAACGTGGAAGTGATCGCTGAGCTCAGCACTGCCCACTAGTGGGTGGACCAAGCGGCAACCTCCGGCGGTTAAAAGTGAAGCCTATGTAGAAGTGCATAAAACTGCAGTTCCTCCTTCATCCACTAGGGGCTGCAAAACAGAGCCAATCCCCATAGACTCCCATGTTAAAAAGACCAACTTCACACCAGAAATAAACATGTTTACAGCAGGAATAAACATGTTTACAACCTGGTACAAAAATCAATTTTCGGTTTAATAGGTCAGGTTTACCTTCATGACAACTGTGGGGGGAGTCAATTTTTTCTTCGAACTCGCCCGTTTAAAAATAATTTAATCTCAAAGTTCTGCATATTTAGGGGCGTGTCCTTTTGATTGACAGGTACCCGATCTCCTGCTTTCAAGTCAGAAGAACGTAGAACAACCGCGGTTTTTAGCCGGTTAACAACGTGACTTAGCTTTAGCCCGCTTACCTCCGTTATCCGTTATCTTCAGGTTAGCTCGGTTACCTCTTAGCTACAGAAAGCTCAGAGTTCGCTCGATGTCAATCATCCACCATGACGCTCACAGCCCCCCTCTCAGCTCCACCTCTTTGCCCATATTTGTATTTTCTGGAAGAGACGACACGCATGCCCCTGCCAAGATGGTGATGGTAGGAACCGCCCACCGAGCTTCAATTCAGCTCTTCAGAAACCTACGGGTGACGTCACGGAGGCTCCGCCCATCTCTTTATATAGAGTCTATGGGATAAACTGAAGGAACAACCATGTATATAATACATGCTTGGAAGTATTATATACAGTACAGAGACGTATGACAACGTTTGAAACGGATGTTTCCATTTACAGTTTATAGAGAGCAGAACTGGACATTTAGAGTTAGCAGTAAAAAAGAACAGGAAAGAATGACGTTGGCTGCTCATGGAAGGAGATTCATTTGCATATTCATGAATCCATGTTCCCTGAATGTGAGAAAAAGCTCCATACCATCCTGAAAGGTGATGTGGCAAAAGTTTTACTTGTGCAATTTTGATGAAAGCATTGCTGAAGAACTTTAAGTTAATTAAAACATGCATGTGAGGATGGAAAAGTTGAACACAGTTTTATTCTCTAAAATAATAGTGGAGGAATAACCTGTGGTGAAGTGAAATGAGGTGAAGCAGGCTTTAAAGGGGTCATCACCTGGAAATTCCACTGTTTCCAGTTAAAACGTGTGTATTGGCGTTGACTGGAAGTGCTAACATCTCCGAAAGCCTTTCTTTTGAAGACAGTCGAGTTTTTCCGTCTGGTCACTTTGTTCGGGATTTTGTCATCTTGGGGAGCTAATTGCATAAACCCACTTCTTTTCGAGACATAAACCCACCCCTCTTCTACGCCAAAACACGCCTGCTGGGCCTGCCTCAGTCGCCGTTATCAACAAGCTGTGAGAAGATGTGGAAACAGTGGTCCCATGTCCACTGCTCAGTTGTCCGTTGCTAAAACCAACACCAGGATGTTTTTTTTTCTCCCTTCATCAGCGGACCAAACTAGCAGGGACAAATGCATTACATTATTTTTTACTGATAATGCACTTGCATCTCTGCGGCCTGCTTGTGCATTTTGCAAAAATTTGAGACGGCATCAACCCTGCATTTGCAACTTTAAGCGGCTCACCATCAATGCAGTCGGTAAGTTTTGCTACTGATATAAAATTATTTTTTGCCTTGACTGAGACATGACTTAACCTGATGCAGATAATGCTAACGCTAATGCTAACAGGACAAGCCTAAAGGTTTAACCTCCTGCTGTGTACAAATGAGCCCCGTGTTTTATTGCTACCTAAATGTTTGTAAAAGACTTCTCTAGTTCTTATTTTTCATGCCTGCTGCCAAACAGTAAGTACAAAGAGTACATTCATGATGGTTGGAATGTCATGATGCCAGTGTTTTCTTCCGACCACGGAAAATGGAAGCTGTGCAGGACGTAACATTTGCGTATAATTTTTACTGGTAACACTGGGCAGAAATTAGCCTCCTGGAGGCTGAAGCTGGTGAACTGTCTGTGTTCCAAAGGTTGTAGTGTGTGTAGTTGCTATTTACTTTTTTACTCCCGTTAAGTCCGATGGTGGAGGGTCCTGCATGTTGCCGCTGAGGTGTGGACCCCCACCTGTTTTTAGCTGGGTGGTTGCTATGGCAACAGCCTCTGTGGATATGGGTGTCTGACTTCTGGCCTGCGTGGATCTGAAATTTCGTCACATTCACACTCATCAAGCTAGATATTTATGACTTTTATTTTTATGTATTTTTATCTACATGAAGTTTGTGGGGGGCAAAATGTCTGTTTCAAGTCATGTGTGAAATAAAATGTGTGTTTTTAATCGTCTGTTATATATTTTGGCGAGTGAAAACCTGTTTTAATTAAAATTCTTTTTTAAAACGTATGCAAAGCACTTTGTGTTGCCTTTAGTATGAAAGTTCTTCATAAAGTTTGATTTCATCTATTGGTATTTTTAATATTTTGATGACTCATAAACTGCAACTTTTTACACTCACAATCTATTCGTGAGATGATCTGATATTTTTCTAACTTCTATTTGCAGAATTTAGTCCAGCACATCTCATGCCATCTCATACTAGCGGTCTACAGGTAGATGTTAGCTGATGACAGACCGACCCGGCAATGCAGGCAACAACTGGAACACATCTGTCATCAAGGACTTTCCACCCTCACTTCAGAAGTACAAGTTTGTCGTGTTTTTCATTCATTTTACATACAGAAAATGATAATTAATCAAACACATTCTTAATGGAAGCTAAGAGGCCCTTTTATTGCTTGTTTTGATGTCAGTATCTGGTTCAGTGCAGAAGAAGAACCCAGACAACAGCAGTGAAGATGATGTAGGAGTCTGCACATCTCTTGATACCGTGGTTCCAGCCTTCCCTGGTCCTAACAGCCATCCCTGAAGAAGCCTCAACTTAGTCTGAAGGAAGAGGAAGATGAAGACAGTGCTCATCCTTTGCAGCTCCAGAACCACAAGAGTCCATATATGACCTAGAAAACTGAGCTACTGTGTTCACAGAATCAAGTAAAGAGTATCTTTTCATTGTATTACATTAAAGAAATTAGCATTAATTTTATTTCTGTACACTAATAAAGACATTGTGTTTAAAAGAGGTTTTGTTTTTTTTTTTACTTCAGCTTTACATTTTAATTCAATTACTTTTGTCTTAAATGACTGCAGCAAAGTTAGTATTTGTTGTATGTAACATAAAATGGCTAGAACATATATATAAAATCACCTTTTACAGTTATTTGCCATTTGATTAGGTTGATTTCTTATTTTTTTGGGGGTATAGCTGAAAAAGTTCACCTCCATTTCCTTCATTTCAATAAGTGAATGTAGATATTCTTCCATTTGAATGTTTCTTGCATTTTATAATGAAAAAGCATTTAAACAGATCGGTTCCATGGCAGGATGTTGGATCAGACACGGGGGAGTTTGGAGCTTCATCCTTCCTTCTGAGCACCTGAGAAATGAAAAAGAGATATTTTATTTTCTAAGCACAGTAATAAGTACTTGCTGTGTCCTTCTTCTCTTTCTATTAGCAGAATTTCCACATGTGCAGCTTAACAGAGATGATAATTAGAACATAAAATATGGTAGCTGATGCTGCATATACAAAACACGGGTCTACATAAGTCAGCAGGAAGCCTCATCTCGATGTTTCAGCCAAACCATGAAGCTTTATTTATACATTTATATTTTATTTATATTTAACTTCATGTTATTTATCTACAGTAATGCGGCCACATGGTGGCTACATCAACCAGAGATCTGTCATGTGGAAGTCACCACATTTTCCAGACTCCTGGCTAAAACATCTAAATAGGCAAATTAATTAAGAACCTAAAGTAAAACCTAAAGTAAACGTGCTGCTTTGTGCAGTTCCGTGTCGTTAAAATGTGTGTGTGCTTATCTGGTGTCCGGGAAGTTTTGTGTGGTGTGTATGTAAGTTTGGTAGGGAAATATGACGGAGAGGTCAACATTACTTCATTTTTTTACATCTCTAAATTGTGATTTTTCAAAAAGTACAATCATAGCTTAAAAAATGGTCCAACACAGAATAAGAGTGAGATGTATTAACTTGAACGACATGCCTTGTTGTCAACATGCTATTTGGCTTCACAGCAAGGTGAGCAGACGTTAAAACGACGACTTTACCATTCAGAGACAGTTTGTTGTAAACGTGCTCCTTCCACCATCTCCGTTTCTTCTCTCTCAGGCTCAGAGTCGGGTTCAGACATAAATGGTTGAATTCAAATAGCTGCTGCTGTCAGTAAGCTTGCTATCACTAGCTGCTGTTTTTAGCAGCGTATTGGCCTCGCCCCCATTTCCGCCACTGGACTTCCAGCGACCAATCAGCGCACACCTCATTAACATTATTTAAACTAACATATATGTTTATCAAAACCTCGCATGAAATCTCACGAGAAAAGTTTTATTATAAATTATAGGTCAAAACAAGCACTTTTTAAACATTTTTTCGGTTAATAAGTTTTTAACAATTATTAAAAACACTGAAAAGACAATGGAGACATGAAAAGACCAGGTTATAACTTCTTTAAAGGGCCACAGGATGGAAGCGCAGCTGCAGTCAAAGCAGTTACGTTTTCTGCTTTCCCCCATTCGAGTATCAGGAGTGTTTGAGTCTGATTGGTTGTTGTACTGCAGCTGTCTGAAGTCCTGAGCTGAATAGAAATAGCCTGAGCGAGAAATGCAGCACATTTAGCCTGAATAAAGGGCTCAGAGCATCAGCACCAAACAACTGATGATAAACACTTCACTGCTGTTCTCAAGGCCCCTGTTCTGATTCTGTGCCTCATCGCTTTTATGTTTGTTTCTTTTGAGCTCCTAAATCTTTTATTTATGGAATAATAAACATGAAAAATGGACTTTGATATGGATCAGGGTAATTAAAGGCTCCCTCTGGGGCTGTAAAGCTACTAAAGTTTGTCAAGTCATTAGAAATTCTCTAAACTTGCACCTCTAGAGCCATCAGCAGGAGTCACGATGATGAGCAAAGCAGGATGTAGATGTGCTGCAGGAAGTCTGTTTATGCAGCACATTTATATCACAATGACTGGAGTTATTGTTTGGGAGGGATTCTTACCTCAATCATTGGAAAGTAGCAACTCAGGCTCATTTTATTGTCCTGGAAACTTGTGAAGTCATCTTGTCTCTGGCTGCAGCCACAGATAGAAGAGATACAGCTGGTTGTAGTTTGCACCATGTTTATTTAGATATAGATGAGAACAAACCTTTCAACAAGCTAGACCTGAAAAGATGCCACAAGTCCAGCTGGACTTAACACATCCCAGTCGGATCTGATTACAAGTTCTGGTTCAGCGTCGTCTTGCTGAAATCTGCAAGGTCTTCCCTGAAAGAGACGTTGTCTGGATGGGAGCAGATGTTTCAGCATTGATGGAGCTTCCCAGATGTGGAAGCTGCCCACGCCATCGGCACTAATGCAACCCCATCCCATCAGAGATGCAGGCTGATAACAAGCTGGATGCTCCCTCTCCTCTTTAGTCTGCAGGACACGCCGTCCATGCTGTCCACAAACTATTCCACATCTTCATCCAGGTTTCCACTCAGAACATTTTAAATGAGCTTTGGTCCAGAGAAGACGGCGTGTTTCTGGATCCTCTTCACATATGATGGAGCTTTAACCTGCATGTGTGGATTTCAGCCTGAACTGTGTGGTTTCTGGAAGCTTCCTGAGTTCATGCACTGGTTTCCAGTAGAGAATCATGTCTGCTTTTATGTAAATCTACTGAAAGGAAGATTGTCCCAGCATACAGAGATTCCTCCCAATTCTCCTAATTTTCTGATATTAAACGCTGTAGAAATTTCAAGTCAAGGAAACATTTTTCTGAAATAGTTCCACAACTTTCGACCCAGTTTGTGTAAAACGGTTTCTGGTGGCTTGGTGAAGTTCTGTCCCTCTTTCCATCTGAGAGACTCTGCCTCTGAGATGCACCCTGATCACATTACTGACCTGTAGCCAGTCATCCTCATCAGTTGTCAGACACTCCTCCAGTTTTCACTTTTACCATCTTGTTGCTCCTGTTCCAACTTTTTACAATCGGCTCAGATTTTCCATAAAACGAAACATTTCATCGTCTGATCTGAGATTAACTGAAGGTTTAAGATGTAGTTTAATGAACCAGCGCTGAATTATATGTTGTGCAAAACTGCGTTTAAATGAATGATATGTGATGAAATAAACTGGAGTGATACATTTTTCTTTTTTTTTTTATGTAGCCTTTATTTAACCAGAAAATCCCATTGTTTATTTTGTGAAATTAAAAACAGATACTTCAAAGTCAACATAATAAAAAAGAAAACAGAGAAATAAACAGAGTTTTACTATTTTTCTCCTTGAAGTACACATCCAGACAGAGCAGAAGCTTAAATTTCTCTGCATATTGATTTGGAGGTAAAATACCAATAACGATAATAATCATAAAATACTGATCATAAATCATATTTAAATGATAATATTTAAATTTAAATCATTTTAAAGACAAAGATGAACATGATAAAACATGATAAAAGTTAATTTTTGCTTATACTGATAAAGATAAAGGATAATATGGTAAACATTCAAGGATGACACTGAGTTAAAACGAAACCACTTTGTGTTTATATTTGTTTCTATGTTAAATCGCTGCACCTTTTTCTGACACATTATTTTCACACCACTGATTAAATAAATGGATGAAAGAATAAACTGGCAGCTCCTCGGCCACCTGTGTTAACAACATGACATATTCAGTAGAATTAGCCTTTTTAGGTAAAATAAGGAATAATTAATTTCTCACAAAATAAAAGACAATTTTGAATAAAAGAAAATAGAAACAGGAAAGTTTTTGTTCTTTTACAAAGAGATGCTGACAGCATCGTATTCAGAGCAGCATCTCTGACACTTTCATTCAGTCTGGTCCTCCAGTGTTGATCTTATCCTCTTTTCTAGAATTAAACACAGCTGTGTCTCGCTTCTACTTCTACTTTTGCTTCTACTTCTGCTTCTGCTTCTGTTTCAGCCTCTACTTCTGATTCTGTTTTTGCTTCTACTTCTGTTTTTGCTTCTACTTCTGCTTCTGCTTCTGTTTTTTCTTCTACGTCTGCTTCTGCTTCTGTTTCAGCCTCTACTTCTGATTCTGTTTTTGCTTCTACTTCTGCTTCTGCTTCTGTTTTTTCTTCTACTTCTGCTTCTGCTTCTGTTTTTTCTTCTACGTCTGCTTCTGCTTCTGCTTCTACTTCTGTTTTTGCTTCTACTTCTGCTCCTGCTTCTACTTCTGCTTCTGCTTCTACTTCTGCTTTTTCTTCTACTTCTGCTTCTGCTTTTGCTTCTACTTCTGCTTCTGTTTTTTCTTCTACTTCTGTTTCTGCTTCTGTTTTTGCTTCTCTTTCTGCTTCTACTTCTGCTTCTGCTTCTCTTTCTGCTTCTGCTCCTGCTTCTACTTCTGCTTCTGCTTCTGTTTTTTCTTCTACGTCTGCTTCTGCTTCTGTTTTTTCTTCTACTTCTGTTTCTGCTTCTGTTTTTGCTTCTCTTTCTGCTTCTACTTCTGCTTCTGCTTCTCTTTCTGCTTCTGCTCCTGCTTCTACTTCTGCTTCTGCTTCTGCTTCTGTTTTTTCTTCTACGTCTGCTTCTGCTTCTGCTTCTACTTCTGTTTTTGCTTCTACTTCTGCTTCTGCTTCTACTTCTGTTTTTTCTTCTACTTCTGCTCCTGCTTCTACTTCTGCTTCTGCTTCTGCTTCTGTTTTTTCTTCTACGTCTGCTTCTGCTTCTGCTTCTACTTCTGTTTTTGCTTCTACTTCTTCTCCTGCTTCTACTTCTGCTTCTGCTTCTACTTCTGTTTTTGCTTCTACTTCTGCTCCTGCTTTTACTTCTGCTTCTGCTTCTACTTCTGTTTTTTCTTCTACTTCTGCTCCTGCTTCTACTTCTGCTTCTGCTTCTGCTTCTGTTTTTCTTCAAGTCTGCTTCTGCTTCTACTTCTGTTTTTGCTTCTACTTCTGCTTCTGCTTCTACTTCTGTTTTTTCTTCTACTTCTGCTTCTGCTTTTGCTTCTACTTCTGCTTCTGTTTTTTCTTCTACTTCTGTTTCTGCTTCTCTTTCTGCTTCTACTTCTGCTTCTGTTTCTGCTTCTACTTCTGCTTCTGCAGCACAAACAAAGGCCAAAATCTATGCAGACAAAAGTGTCAAAGGACTGCAGACATTGGGGGTTAATTAACCGAATTTAAGAGGAAAACCAGATGAGTTGATGCTGTTCCACATGGTTTTTATTCATGTAAAGGAGCACAGAAGAAGTTTGAAGCCAAAATAATGGAGCACCTGCAGATAAACACAGAAGTTTACTCTTCTTCTCCTCCAGCACACGTCCAGGCAGTCACTACAGCAACAGAGTAAATATAGAGAGCAGAGACGGCGCGTCATCCGTGCCGCTCAGTCGCCATGGTGACAGTGATGTGGAATCGCAGGGACAGAGGGAGACGAGTCACGCTTCATTCAGAAATCCTTTAATGTCTCACAGAGGGAGAGGTTGTGGATGGAAAGGATGGAAGTCTTTAGCTCCGCCCACTTCCAGGCCTGAACAACATGTTGATGCTCAGCAGATGTTTTCTTCTCTCAGACATGTACAGTCACCTTTCTTCACCTCATCCTCTTATGTGTCCCTTTTGGTTTAGTTTCTGGGGTTCCTGGTAGATATTTGGTTTTATCTGGTTTTTAACAACTACACGATTCACCAGCTTTGTTTCCACTGCATTTTTTTAAAATAAAATCGATATTTGTAACCTTTTTCAAAAAGTACAACATCAGTTTGTATTATATGGTGCTTAGCAGATGAGACCCCACACCTCAGCGGCTGCAGATACTAAACGTTTTACAAGAATTACGGCTCATACCAGCTATTGTTGTTTCAGGGTTTTCCACTTGCTGTGCAGAATTTTTTACAGCTTTTTGAAGCCCTTCATTTCTCCTTATAAAACTCTGCTTTTGCTGTTGTTTGCTATCAAAGATGGAGGTTTTATTTTTCTGTTGAATTATCTGAACAGATTCTGTCTTCTCCTACATCCATACATATCCATACATCTTTACCTGAAATGAACCGATCACATGACACCTAACATGACATCCAGTGACGCATAAAGCTTATTGGGCTGAAGCTTCTTCCCTAGGCAAGTTCCCTTGGAAATTTGCAATTTTATTATTACTATTTATCATTATTATTATTTTATCATAACCTTTTTAAATTAGTGTTATTATTTTATCCTTTTTATTATTTCTTACTTTTTTTTAATCACCACTTTTAGTCCATATATAATGCACGTATTTGTATTTATTATTTTTATTTTATGATTTATTATTATTTTAATGTTTATTTTTTCTTGACGTAATCATTTATGTCTGACTAAGCTGTAAACTGGTTGCACTTTTGTCTTTGTCTTTGCTAAAATCCACTAATTGCTCTGCATCTTTTGTGTCTGCAGAGCTGTAGACTGAGTTCTTTAGTTGGGTCTGGAGAAGATTACCATTTTCATCCAGTTCTGCACACCAGTCCAGTTCTGTTATGTCTTGGTTTTGGTCAGATTGGATCTTGTCTGCCCCATCAGGTCATCAGAAAGCTGAACCAGCTTCCTTTTCAGCCAATCAAAGCTTTGTTTCCTAGCGTGACCTCTGTAGTGTTGTCAGATAGGAGGTGTCCGCCTGAGACAGCTTGTCCTCTTCACTGTATGTCTCTATGTTGGGAAAACAGTCCTAACAACACGTCCAGCCTGGAAGCAGATGGTCTCCAGCGAAGGAGTTTATAACTTATCCATTTAGATGTTATTTAATCTTGAAATTTGGAATAATTAGGGGCGTGTTCTTTTGATTGACAAGTACCAATCTCTGGCTTCAAGTCAGAAGAACGTAGAACAGCCGCGGTTTTTAGCCGGTTAACAACATGACTTAGCTTTAGCCCGCTTACCTCCGTTAGCTGGTTAGCTCCTGTTATCTCCAGGTTAGCTCGGTCAGCTCTTAGCTACAGAAAGCTCGGAGTTTGCTCGATGCCAATCATCTGCCATGACGCTCACGGCTGCCCTCTCAGCTCCACCTCTTTGACCATATTTGTATTTTCCGGGAGAGACGACACGCATGTCCCTGCCAACATGGCGACAGTAGGAACCGCCCACCGAGCTTCAATTCAGCTCTTCAGAAACCCTCGGGTGACGTCACGGAGGGTCCGTGCATCTCTTTATATACAGCCTATGGGTAGAACAGGAGGTTCTACTTGATGAACATGATGATGCCAGGATGTTTGATCAGACACGGGGGAGTTTGGAGCTTCATCCTTTCTTCTGAGCATCTGAGAAATGAAAAAAGAGACATTTTATTTTCTAAGCACAGCAATAAGTAAAATCTTGCTGTGTCCTTCTTCTCTTTCTATTAGCAGAATTTCCATATGTGCAGCTTAACAGAGACGATAATTAGAACATAAAATATAGTAGCTAATGCTGCATATACAAAACATGGGTCTACATAGGTCAGCAGGAAGCCTCATCAGAATGTTGCAGCCAAACTGTGAAGCTTTATTTAAACAGGATAGTTAACTTCATGTTATTTATCTGTTGTGGTGGAAAATACTCCGGTCTTGAGAAGTTGTAATACATCTAAGAGTCAACTGTCTTCTTACAATGAGTGTTTTATTATAAACTAATACAAGCACACGCTTGGAGAGAGAACCCTCTCTCTAGATGCTGAAGTAACACCCGATTATAAACCATGCTTAACTCTTCCTAGTTGCTGGGCAGACCACAGAAAACAATCATTCTCTCTTCCAAAGCTAAACTGAGCTCACTAAGCATCAATCACTCACTATATTACCTTTAACCTTTAACCAACTGGTCAACAAGCAGTTGACAAAAACAGATGTCCTGCAGGAAACGCTCCCTGTCTCAGACTTCATCTGCACATTCCAGACAAGAATCATATGACTTTAAGAAAGCTACAAAACACAGCAGGATCACAGCAAATCAATGCATGTATGTCTAATACCTAATACAAACTAAACCCATAAAAACTTTCCTCAACACTGTCCAGTAACACGGCCGCACGGTGCTACATCAATTTGAGATCTGTCATGTGGATATCACCACATTTTCCAGGCTCCTGGCTAAAACATAAATAGGCGAATTCATTCAGATAAACACTGACGGTAAATAAAACCTTAAGTAAACGCGTTGCTTTTTGCAGTTCCTTGTCATTAAAAGGTGTGTGCGCTTATCTGGCTGCCGGGACGTTTTGTGTGGTGTGTGTAAGTTTGGTAGGGAAATATGACGGAGAGGTCAACATTCCTTTAATTTTTTACATCTCTAACTTGTGATTTTTTAAAAAGTACAATCATAGTTTAAAAAATGGTTCAACACAGAATAAAACTGAGATGTATTAACATGAACAACATGCCTTGTTGTCAACATGCCATCTGGCTTTAGAGCAAGGTGAGCAGACGTTAAAACGACAACTTTACCATTCACAGACAGTTTGTTGTAAACGTGCTCCTTCCAACATCTCCGTATCTTCTCTCTCAGGCTCAGAGTCGGGTTCAGACTTGGTTGAATTCAGAAAGCTGCTGCTGTCAGGTTAGCTGCTATCACTAGCTGCTGTTTTTTGCATCGGATGTACTGGCCCCGCCCCCGTTCCGATGCTGGAATTCCAGCAACCAATCAGCGCACACCTCATTAACATTATTTAAACTAACATCTGTGTTTATCAAAATCTCACATGAAATCGCAAGTATTATTCTGAATAAATGGTCAAAATAAGCATTTAAACATTTTTAATAAGTTTTAAACTATTATTTAAAAACACTGAGAGGACAATGAAGACATTATAACTTCTTTAGAAGCAGTATGGTGGTTCTAGTGTGACCGGTGGTTCTCATCAGAATTGGTGGAACGGGAGATTCTTATGGAGATGTGGTGGAAGCCAGGTAAATCCAGGTATTCATTCATTTTCTGAACCGCTTAATCCAATTCCCAGCTGGCTTTGGGCGACAGGCAGGGTACACCCTGGACAGCTTGCCAGTCCATCGCAGGGCCACACAGAGTGAGAGTAACCAATTAACCTAACATGCATGTCTTTGGATGGTGGGAGGAAGCCGGAGTACCCAGAGAGAACCTGCAACTGACCAAACCCCTCCCCAGCCAAGGATCAAACCAGTGACCCTCTTGCAGTGACCCACAGTGCTAACCACTGTGCCACCGTGCAGCCCAGGTAAATCCAGGTAAACCCAGGTAATTCTAGGTGAACGCAGGATTAGCAGTGATATCCCTGGACCTCTTCATGAGCTCAGTGACCTTTCCCCAGCAGTCAGAGGGGGAGCAGTAATTGGTGTCTTTGTAGAGATGAAGAGAGGGGCAGCTGGAGTTAATTGGTGTCGTCTCTGCCCGGGTGGGGGGTGGTTAGTTAGTGGAGCTGCCTGCGGACCAGATGACTGACATGACATTAAGAACATCAACATGATGTCGTCCCCCTCCTACTGGAAACCTCAGAGAGCATTTTTTCAAAGGAAAGTTCCTGAATATATTTGATTTTTTGAGTTTCATATGAGTGGTAAAACCCAATGGATGGTATTTTCATCAATAAATAAAAGCTCCAAAAGACCATATTTAATTTTTTATTTGTGTCAAAAGAACAGTTATGGGCTCATAGTTTGGAAACTTAGTGATTTAGTCAGTGTTATAACTAGTTTGTCTGCTTTCCCCTCTGTTTTAGGAGGTTTCAGGTCCATCTGCTCCCTTAAGTAGATAGGACGTCCATTTCAATGAGTCATACGTCTCTTACCTCCATCTGTCTTATACGTAACCATGGTTACATCACTAGTGGGGAGTGCTGAGTTCACGGTTGCCTTGTTTGCATTTATTTCCGCTATAAAGACTTTTATAACCATCAAACACCAGAAGAAGAAGAAAGCAGTTTTCTACTGTTCTCTACTTCTTCGGATGCTTTTTATTTGGTACTTTCTGCGTTGTTTTATTCCTGTTCCTCTTCTTCTCTGGTTGTGTGTCAGCTATACAACTCAACACTAATTAACTTAAGGCTCCATTCAGAGACGGATAGCTAAGCTCCTTGAAAACATCAACGCAGGACAAAGGAGAAACTGTCTATCTATCAGCGTAGCTGTCTTCTGCGTCCAGCCTAAATGGACCTTAAAATTGTTCTTTAACTAGTAAATTGGAAGTTCTGCTGGTTTCGGGGTTGTTGTTTTTTTGGGTGGGGTGGTGGTGGGGGTTGGGGGACCTTTTTGTTTGGTTTTCAGCTCTTGACTTGGTAAGTTGGCTCTTGTGTTTGGCTCACCTACTGCTCACCAATCACCAATTTTAGTCCACATGTAATGGATGTACTTGTCTTTTTCATTGTCATGTTCCATCGTTATTTATTTATTTGGCTGCCAAAGGCATCTTTTGTGCTTTTATGGTTTCTGTATATGGAAAGCTGCTTTGGCCAGAAAGGCGTCAAAACGCCTCCAAACTTTATTTATAAAGCACTTTTCCAACAACAAAATGCAACACAAAGTGCTTTAAACATTATAAAAGCCCTACAAAGATTAATCCATCAACCCCACCCTTCCCACACACTCAAACACGGGTGCACACCCATCCAACACCCATCTTAATCATCATACATACACCGTTATATGTTGCTGGAACACAAATGACACTCATTTCTATTTTTATCTTCGTGAGGTTGGAAACGATGGGCTCTTTTTTTTCCAAACATTTGACTTTTTTTTTTATTATTATAAAATCTAAAGTAGAATTTTTATGTTAGTTCTGGAAAATATCAAATTTCTTATCGTGGATATTTATAAAAAAATTTAGCTGTAGGTTTTCAAAATGTCATTTGAGGCTTTACGTAAGTTTTATGTAGCTGGGATGAGGGCAAAAAACTTCAGGCCACTGGACTAAACGTTTGACGGGTGCTGCTTTTATACCCAATTTTCACACCCCTACCAGTTGATTTCTGGGTTGAAGAATCTTCCTGGAAAGTTTTCTGTCTAATGTCCCCTTGAACAGCTTTATATGTCATTTTCAGAGGTTTTAAATGAGAAAGCAGTCATGATACCTGATGTTTTCAGTCGGCAAACCGTGTCCATTTACATAGTAATGCCTGAATACACACCTGTAAATAAACGGTACGCTGCAGACACACGGTTTGATGGTTTTGTCTCATTTCTATTAAGAGCTGCAGGTTTAAGGGGTTATCTGATCAGAAACAGCAGCTCCTGTTTGAGGAGCGGCTGATGTGTTCATGCAAACACATTGACATTTTTGTCTTTAAGAGGACCTTCATCAAACTATTACATGAACTTAAAACATAAGCTGAACCAGGTCTCTTTCAGAGTCTGGAGCACAAAATGTCCTCCCATGGTCTGAGACTGGTGTTGATCCTTGTTCAGACCCAAACACACACCAACTCAGCCGTGTGTTAAACTCTCCTGGTCATTTCTTTTCCTCCTTCTATCTCCTCAGTCCATTTTGTTCCTTTTAAAATGAAATGACCGTCTGACCTCAATAAAAGGTGCGTCAGGAGGTGTGTGTGGATGTGTGTGTGTTTCCTCTACAGTAACATTCATGGAGGTTATCAGACGAGTTTATAAATCTGTTCATCTCGTCCAGCCCTGAAGACACATTCTGGTAATGATGGCTTTCTAAAAAGCATTTCAGACTCGCTTCACGTCCCACAAACGGTGGTTTTCTGCTGCAGCAGAACTAATGGAACACAAGCAGTTCTGTTTTCTGCTTCAGGGACAAATTATGTCCAAATAAAGAGTCCAGGACAGATTTTATGATCCAAACAAAGCCTCGCTGTATTGAGTCTGGCATCAGATACGTTTTCACCTTTACTGTGATGTTTGAGAAAACACAGAAGCAGTTGGACATTTGTCCTGTTGAGAAGGAGAGACGATGTCCAAGGAGGCGTTTCTCAAACAGGGAGAATTGTTCTCCTCCAGATACCTGGAATTAGATGTTTGCTGGTTTTATAGAGCCATGCTGATCTGGATAAACATGTAAATAAATAAAATATGCCAATAAAACAAGAAAAGGTTTTAAAAATGTTATCTTCTATGTCAAAGGAAAACAAGATGAGAATAAAAAAACAAAAATAAAAAAAAATCCAGTATAAAACGTGGAGTAATTCCAGACAAGTTCAGAGTCGGGTTGTAAACTGAGGAAAGTCGATGCGATGAATTCATGGATTAAAAAGTGTTACACAGAGACACAGGTTGGATCCAGACAGCGGACACGATTCAGAATTCCAGAAAATGGTTTATTAGGTATTTTATTGGTTCTAATGATCTCCCAGCGGGGAAAAGGCTGGTTGGCGGGCAGGGTGGGGGACATCTAAAACATGCAGGGTGGGGGTCCCCAAAGACCAGGCATCCCCAAAAACCAGGCGTCCCCAAAGACCAGGCATCCCCAAAGACCTGGCGTTCCTGAGGACCAGGCGTCCCCAAAGACCAGGCATCCCCAAAGACCAGGCATCCCCAAAGACCAGGCATCCCCAAAGACCAGGCGTCCCCAAAGACCAGGCATCCCCAAAGACCAGGCATCCCCAAAGACCAGGCGTCCCCAAAGACCAGGCATCCCCAAAGACCAGGCGTCCCCAAAGACCAGGCATCCCCAAAGACCAGGCGTCCCCAAAGACCAGGCGTCCCCAAAGACCAGGCATCCCCAAAGACCAGGCGTCCCCAAAGACCAGGCGTCCCCAAAGACCTGGCGTTCCTGAGGACCAGGCGTTCCCAAAGACCAGGCATCCCCAAAGACCAGGCATCCCCAAAGACCAGGCATCCCCAAAGACCAGGCATCCCCAAAGACCAGGCGTCCCCAAAGACCTGGTGTTCCTGAGGACCAGGCGTCCCCAAAGACCAGGCGTCCCCAAAGACCTGGCGTTCCTGAGGACCAGGCGTCCCCAAAGACCAGGCATCCCCAAAGACCAGGCATCCCCAAAGACCAGGCGTCCCCAAAGACCAGGGGTCCCCAAAGACCAGGCATCCCCAAAGACCAGGCGTCCCCAAAGACCTGGCGTCCCCAAAGACCTGGCGTTCCTGAGGACCAGGCGTTCCCAAAGACCAGGCATCCCCAAAGACCTGGCATTCCTGAGGACCAGGCGTCCCCAAAGACCAGGCGTCCCCAAAGACCAGGCATCCCCAAAGACCTGGCGTTCCTGAGGACGAGGCGTCCACAAAGACCAGGTGTCCCCAAAGACCAGGCGTCCCCAAAGACCAGGCATCCCCAAAGACCTGGTGTTCCTGAGGACGAGGCGTCCACAAAGACCAGGCATCCCCAAAGACCAGGCGTCCCCAAAGACCAGGCATCCCCAAAGACCTGGTGTTCCTGAGGACCAGGCGTCCACAAAGACCAGGCGTCCCCAAAGACCAGGCGTCCCCAAAGACCAGGCATCCCCAAAGACCAGGCGTCCCCAAAGACCAGGCAACCCCAAAGACCAGGCAACCCCAAAGACCAGGCGTCCCCAAAGACCAGGCGTCCCCAAAGACCAGGCATCCCCAAAGACCTGGCGTTCCTGAGGACCAGGCATCCCCAAAGACCTGGCGTTCCTGAGGACCAGGCATCCCCAAAGACCAGGCGTCCCCAAAGACCAGGCAACCCCAAAGACCAGGCGTCCCCAAAGACCAGGCAACCCCAAAGACCAGGCATCCCCAAAGACCTGGCGTTCCTGAGGACCAGGCAACCCCAAAGACCAGGCGTCCCCAAAGACCAGGCGTCCCCAAAGACCAGGCATCCCCAAAGACCAGGCGTCCCTCAGGACCAGGCGTCCCCAAAGACCAGGCGTCCCCAAGGACCAGGCGTCCCCAAGAACCAGGCGTCCCCAAAGACCAGGCAACCCCAAAGACCAGGCAACCCCAAGGACCAGGCGTCCCCAAGGACCAGGCGTCCCCAAGAAGCAAGTGGATTTCTACACCAGGACAGCTGGATCAGACGGCGTTTAACATAAAATTTAATCGTGTTGCAACGTTTTAAATTTCTGCTCAGCTCTAATAATTCCTACTTGGACATCTGTTCTGAGGATCCGTCTCTAATTTGACGTTTTAGGAATAAAAATGTCCGTTTCTGTCTGTGTTGTCCCAGCGGACGGCCTTCAGCTTGAGGCTGAACTTGGAACAGAACTAGGAATCCTGCGACAGATCAGGTGGATTAATCCTCCAGCATTACTTTGCACTTTATTGGTCTGAGTTCACAACGTTCCTCTGGCGCAACATCAGAAGGAATAACTCAGCTTCCACACAGACCGATGTATCCTGCCCCGCGTCGCTTTGCAGACTCCATTAAACTTGAATGGATTGAAAAAGTGTGTGTGTGTGTTTATATAGTTTATTGTAGCGCTTACACACAGGTCTGCTTTGACAATACTCTTCACCCAAAGTGGTGTGTGTGTGTGTGTGTGTGTTCTGCACAGTGCTGAAATCCCTCTTTAAAGTCTTCCCATCAGACTAAAGCGGCTTTAGCTTCCTGCCGTATCTCCACACGTGCAGCGAGCGGTGCAGATGTTGGCTTCTGGTCCAGGATTGTTGTGTGTGAAGCCATCGTTGTGTCGCTTCTGGACGGCATTTTATTGATTTCTTGTCAGAAGAAGCTTTAGGCGATCAGAAAGCCAGCCTGATGTCGGGTCAGTTCGGACCAGGATGGGTCAGGACAGGGTCCAGGGAACAAGCAGAGGTCATGGAGGATGATTCAGGCTTTCAGGTCTGGAACATCTTGCAGAAGGTGGGAGGAACCAGAAGGATGAGTGTTTCTGTGCAGAAGGATTCTGGAGAATCTGGATGGTTTCTCTCCAAGGTGTGACATGTCCAAACGCCCCACACAGCAGTGGTAAAGGACTGTAACTGGTTTGTAAATGGGCCGAGTCCATGTGGACCCGGTTCAGTTGACTGACCACCTCAGACCTCTGCGGCGTGCAGCGCTGAGACAATGCAAACATCAACATAGACACAGCATGACTGGCGGGAGCCGAGGCGGTCCAGGTCCAACGAGCTTAAAGTGGATATTCTTCATCTCAGTCTGAAACTTCTCAGAACCCTCTGAAGTGGTCTTCAGCATCACTTCTCCAGGATCCTTTCCTTTCCAGGAAACAACTTTCCAAAACTCTCATTTCTACCTTCATGATTCGCTTTGTCTAGATAATCCACACAGGTCCTGGTTCTGGAGAGGATCCAGCCCTCCATCAGACCCGTTGAGGTCCAGGTTCTGGAGAGGATCCAGCCCTCCATCAGACCCGTTGAGGTCCAGGTTCTGGAGAGGATCCAGCCCTCCATCAGACCCGTTGAGGTCCAGGTTCTGGAGAGGATCCGTGCCTCCATCAGACCCGTTGAGGTCCAGGTTCTGGAGAGGATCCAGCCCTCCATCAGACCCGTTGAGGTCCAGGTTCTGGAGAGGATCCAGCCCTCCATCAGACCCGTTGAGGTCCAGGTTCTGGAGAGGATCCAGCCCTCCATCAGACCCGTTGAGGTCCAGGTTCTGGAGAGGATCCAGCCCTCCATCAGACCCGTTGAGGTCCAGGTTCTGGAGAGGATCCAGCCCTCCATCAGACCCGTTGAGGTCCTGGTTCTGGAGAGGATCCGTGCCTCCATCAGACCCGTTGAGGTCCAGGTTCTGGAGAGGATCCGTGCCTCCATCAGACCCGTTGAGGTCCTGGTTCTGGAGAGGATCCGTGCCTCCATCGAGAACAAGAAAAAAGTTCTGTCTTCTGGTGGAGGATGGAACCAGATTAATGGCTGAATGTTTGATCCACACAGAAGCTAATAGAAAAACCAAAACCTGACAACACAGAAAGCAGTCAGCACAGACAAGACAGAATGTTTGTAAAGAAAAAAATAACTGAATCTGTCCGAATATAACCAAGAAGAAACTAATAGAATAACTACTAGATGTGAAAACTTGGGCTGCACATTGTTTGGCCATTAATATCAGTAGATATTAGTCTCTTTGTTTTATCTGTATGTCTGATAAAACTTGGATGATATGAAATGTTTAATGTGCCGGTGTATCAGGAGTTGTGGGAAAAACCACCATCCAAAAGTTCACAATTATCATCTTAATCTTTAAAAGATATTGCGATTGGTTCATATAGGTCATCAGGCCTAATGGCAAAATTAATATAAATAAATATAGACATGTATTCAACTAGCCCCCAAACTGATCTCTTGGCTCCTGTGCGGAGCCACTTACATCTGGAACCAGCTGTGTCAGCAAACAGTCCTCTAAATGCTGGATTTGTTTCCTCTTCAGCCCCACAGGACTAATTCTTGCCCCCTCACTGTGGCCTCATTTAAAAACGAAAAATACTGAAATCAACCTTTAAAATGTGGCATTTTCAAATGTCACTTTGGATTTTGGACTAAAAGATTAATGAATAAATCATCAGATTGACTAATAATGGTCAATACCGCTCCCGACCTCGTACAGGAGGAGCGTTTCATTCTCCAAAATGTTAGATTGATGTTCGGAGAATCGCTGAGCCGCAGGAATCAATCAGAAACTCTGCAGATTTATGGAAAAGCAGTGGGGCAAGTCGATGTGAGACTCTCTCCTCCAGTTTCTGTCATTTAAAGAGCAAATCAGCAGTAAATCAGCTGATGTGAGCTGTAAAACGATGATGTGGAGGCTGAATAATGACATGGCAACAGTGAGGAAGAGGAAGGAGGAGGCGATGAAGGCAGGAGGGTGGTTTCACTCAGCCAATTACTGGACCACTAATTTCCTCATTTATGACTTAATTATGTTAGAAATGTAAATGACATGAGCTGCGGGTAACCAGAGGGCAGCGCACACACATTCATCATGTTATATTAGTTTATTCTCACAGCGATCTGCTTCTATTTCAGTGTTAATGATCAACTCTGATCACAGAGACATCATTTATCCAGAAACCTGCCAGGAACAAGCTTTTCTTCTTCATTTTTATATTTAGATCACAATATTTTTAACCCCCTGACATCAGATTTATTCAGCTTTGACTTCACAGGGTGTGTGTACGTCTTGAATTAGATTCATGTAAAGGCAAATCTGTAAGAAATGGTCATTTTAATCATTAAAGGGCTTAAATCTATCATGACTTGGTTCTTATAAGATAAATCATTTGGACCTTTTATATTTCCAACTCGACAGGAAGAAGCTGAATATTTGTGTCAGAGAAACAACGGAAATAATAACATGTATGATGTCAATGTGAGCTAATAAGGTAAGCGTCTAGCTAGCCCGCCAGAAGGCGTTTGTCCCTCAGAGGACACCGTCTGTCTCAGAGTAACGACTCACCCATAGACTGTAAATAAAAAGATGGGCGGAGCCTCCGTGACGTCACTTTCTGAAGAGCTGAATTGAAGCTCGGTGGGCATGCGTGTCGTCTCGCCCGGAAAATACAAATATGGGCAAAGAGGTGAGGCTGAGAGGGGGGCTGTGAGCGTCATGGTGGATGATTGACATCGAGCGAACTCCGAGCTTTCTGTAGCTAAGAGCTAATCGAGCTAATCTGGAGATAACAGGAGCTAACCAGCTAACGGAGGTAAGCGGGCTAAAGCTAAGTCACAGCGGTTGACTTAAGGCTAAAAACCGCGGTTGTTCTACGTTCTTTTGACTTGAAGCGGGAGATCTGGTACCTGTCAATCAAAAGGACACGCCCCTAAATATGTCGAACTTCGAGATTAAATTACGTTTAAACGGGCGAGTTAAAAAACAATTCACTCCCCCCACAGTTGTCATGAAGGTAAACCTGACCTATTAAACCTAACATGGATTTTTGAACCAGGCTGTAAACATGTTTATTTCTGCTGTAAACATGTTTATTTCTACTGTAAACATGTTTATTCCTGCTGTAAACATGTTTATTTCTGCTGTAAACATGTTTATTTCTGCTGTAAACGTGTTTATTCCTGCTGTAAACATATTTATTTCTGCTGTAAACATGTTTATTTCTGCTGTAAACATGTTTATTCCTGCTGTAAACATGTTTATTCCTGCTGTAAACATATTTATTTCTGCTGTAAACGTGTTTATTCCTGCTGTAAACATATTTATTTCTGCTGTAAACATGTTTATTTCTGCTGTAAACATGTTTATTCCTGCTGTAAACATGTTTATTTCTGCTGTAAAAATATTTATTTCTGCTATAAACATGTTTATTCCTGCTGTAAACATGTTTATTTCTGCTGTGAAGTTGGTCTTTTTAACATGGGAGTCTATGGGGACTTGCTGTTTTGGAGCCCCTAGTGGATGAAGGGGGAACTGCAGCTTCTGGCTTCACTTTAACCACCAGATGTTTCTGTTTTGTTGATTGGTGGAAATCAATTTTTTCTTCTTTTTTCATGCGTTATAATGACAATCCAAACAACCAAACGATCACATGGTTCATGTTATTTACTCATTCAGTTTCTCGTTACCATGGAGACCTTTGACTTTTGACACATGGTGACTTCTGCATCTTTTCTCTCACTTTGCTGCACAGAAACTTTCAGCAGAAGAGAGTTCATGTCCTCATTACACACCAATCAGGAAGCTTCTCTGCTTGACTGATGGGCTGGGCGAAGCGTGTTCGTGCTGTCACGCTGTCAGGACATGATGGATGCTCCTCAGCCCACACTTTAATTGTTTGTCATGTCGGTGTATTATCTTCGTTGTGTGGGACAGTTTGGGTCGGAGCTGAAATGTCAGATGATAGAAAATTAATAGACTTTTTTTTTTTAATGAAAAGATGACAAAAAGCCTTCAGTGTAGTTTCTTAAGCAAAATAAGGCTTTAAGGATTTAATTAAAGTCATTTACATTTCCTCGTCTAATGTACGTCTTAAATAATTCCTGATAGTTTCACAGAACTTTGCATTTTAAGGAAAAAATAGTTTAATTCCACAACTTTTGTTTGGCAGTAAACAGATATGTTATAAACACACTCACTGTGACTGGTGGATATAATTCTCTGTCTTTCTTTGTGACACCAGACCTCACATGTCTCACTGTGCTTTCCAGCCTCTTATCCCTGAGTTTAAAGTGCTCCATGCAAACCTCCCCAAACCTCTTTGACATTACGACCCGATGCTGACGGTCTTTAAGTGTATTTGCACATATGTTCCCACAAGAATGAATCATTCTTTGACTGCAGCTGCTTCTCAGGAACGTCGCCTGGATCCTGCCCTGCTACAGAATTAGAGGACAAATTTGGAAAAAAAATTTCCCATTTAAAAAAAAAAAAAATCCAAATATCCAGATGCTATGAAAGGAAGTGTGTCTATTGTCTTTTTTTCTTTATTTAAAAAAATAAAAAGTTTTTTGCCGTACGATGTAGTTGGTGATGTAGTGCAGACGTTGTCCACCAGGGGGCAGAAGACTAGCTCCAGATTGTGTTCGGCAGCGTTCTGAGGAAAGTTTTTACCATAAAGTTCTCCAAAAGGTCTCAGAAAAGATCAGATTTAAATTAATTCATGTTTGCATCCGTCTGGATATCAGGAGCATACAAACCAAATCCTTATTCTCCTTGTTTAGGTTTAACTCTGGAGTTGGAAAGCAAACTTGAGTAAAAAGTAATCATCACATTTCTTAAAATAAAAACAGGGATCGAGTCTTTAGTCTCAGTCCACTCCAGTAACATGATGGATTGTGCAGCGGTGTTGATCAGAAAGAGACAGGCACATTTATTCTGCATGACGGATAGTTCTATTGGTTTTTATTGACGGACTAAACTGTGTGTCTTTGAACGCATCGCTACACTTTGAATGTGAATACCCTGAATGAGCATCAGCTCCTGATGGAAGCAGTTGTTTCCCGATCAGATCCTGTAAACGCTCCGCATGTCGGCACACGCTCTCCAGATCCAAACCGTTTATTACACACCAAAACACACTCTCATCCCGTTGGCATAGCAACCACAATCATCCAGCAGGGCAGCCCACCTGTGATGTCACACGGCGCGGTGATGAATGGCTGCTCGGGAAGCCGATGATTATCTGAACCAGAGCGAGGCATTGAGTCAGAAACAAATCCACTCTGAAGCTCTTTCTGTTCCCTCTGGTGTCACGTTCATCTCTCCGGCGATGCCTGGACATGTGGCACATGTTTCTCTGATACATCAGGTCCAGATGTGCTGTCTGTCAGGTTATCAGCAACAGAAAGGACGCCTCTGAGGGACTCTTCAGCTCTGCTGATGTCTTCAGGTTGTTGGTTCGATGTGGACACAAAGTCCCACCTAGAAGGCGAGACGTGTGATCGATGTTTAAATGCAGGATCGTGATGAGACAGAAGAAGTCTTTTTGACTGGAAAATATTAAATTGATTATATTTTATTTTGTCTGAACTGAACTTAATTAATAGTAATAACATTATTAATGTTCTCATTAATAGATCACTATTAAAGAAATGACAGACAAGCGAGCGAATTGCAGTTCTGTGCGGTTATCAGCATCGCACAAGTCACAACTTAGGTTCATCAGCTGAATGAAATCTTGAAGGAAATTGTGACCATTAGGAGATAAAAGTACAAACACAGTTAAACTACGTCATCATCCTCACAGCTGTAATAATGCGGAAACAGAAGATCCATACGTGACCATTTTACTTATTTCCATCGCAGAGAAATCAGGATATTAGAAAAAAAGTTTATTTTTACATCATTATTCTCATTTTAGTTTAAGAACCAGGTGAAGTTGTTCTGGTTCATTTTATTTACCAAACAAAACTGTTTTTTAAAGTTTCCATGCGTTTGTAGATGTTCCAAACGCCTTCACACCTCCATGCGTCTTGTTATTCAGTCCGTCCACTAGGGGGCAGTGCTGAGTTCAGCGTTCATGTCCGTGTTTTCACACCAGTTGGTAACGCTTTACGGCAATAAACTTCATCGCTTCATCTTCTGCTTTCTTCCTGGTCTTCTTCTGTGGTTGGATCCTCTTTCTGGTTGTGTGTCAGCTATACAGCTCAACATCGCCCCCTGGTGTTTTCCGGTGGTATTGACACATTTTCTGCATTAAGTGATGGAAGTGCGACCCCCCCAAAGCAGAACAAATCACCAACGTTAGACCCTGGAGACGGATGGAAGTGTCCGTGTTCTGCTATATTTACTCTTCTCTTCACTTCCTCTGGTTTTTTTCCCATTAGGTTCACCTTTAACTTTTCAAGATAAAAGAAAAAAGGAATAATCTTTCAGTATGAAGGCGAGCCTTATGTTCATGACGCTTTATTTATGAAACACTTCAAATTTATATATATATTTGGAAGGTCTCTCCATGGAAACAGAGCCAGCATGGTGCCATGTGTGAAAGGGATGCATGAAAACGCCCAACTGGACTTGATAAAAATGCAAGTTGACGTGTTACAAAGATTCAAGGAGAAGTCAGGGCTGACACACCTGAGCCTCATCCAGTGTTTCCTCATGAGGCTCAGGTGTGTCGTGAGGTTGCCGTGGAAATGGGCCTCTGCTTTACCAGTAACCGACGCCATGCATTGGCACATTAAAGCGACAAAACGTTATTTCGGTCCAGTTCGCTGACGTCCTGCCAGCTCAGGTGAGCCAATCACAACAATGACCACCAGCATCTGTTTAAGAAGCCAAAACTCCAAGTTCTGATGGATTTCCTCTGTGTCTGAGACCCTCCTCCTCCTCTCCATCCCAATCACATCGTCATAGCAACTGGTTGATCCACCTGCCAGGCAGTAATCAGCCTCCTGCTGTGACATGTGTGAGGAGCCGTGTTCGGGTGCTGGAACACAGCAGCACAGACCCTGTTTGGGCCAATCAGTGTCGAGTTTTCAGCCTGTTTTGACCTCATTATGGCGCCTCCTGCTGGGTAATCAGGGGAATATTTTTTTAGACACCAAAGTCACGTGTTCTTTCAGGCCTGATCAGCAGACGGCCACGTTGATAAAAGCAGGAGCACGAATGTATGGAGGAAAAAAAGTGCCACAAGGAAACATAATACAGCAACAAATAATTCAATAAATTAAAGCTGGAAATAAATGCATTAATAAATTATTAGATATTAATAACTTTGCACATTTTATATACAAGTATGTACATTTTTCAGTATTTTAATACATTTTTTCATGCTGCAGAGCACCACGGTCTAATTTAATGTGTGACACTCGCCCATCAACCCCTGGTGGGCGGAGCTTACCGTAAATAACGAACGGACTTTGGTTATTTTGGTCAGAAGTTAAAGCTACTGCTGAAATGGCATTCTTCTTTTATAACTGTGGTAAATTTTAGGTTTTGCCCTTTAAATATTCAGATAAATATAAATCTGGAGTATTTAGACTCTGCAGGGATTCTTTTACCAGTTTTATTGCGATATTTAGCTTTTGTGCATTTCCAGGGTGAATGGAAACGCAGCTGTTATATATTTTCAGTTACAATAAAAAAAACATATTTAGGTAATAATTTAATGTTTTATGTATTTAGTTGTGGCACTTTTCTGCCCCCCTACAATGATGTAAAAACAAAATAAATATTTCCAGAACAGGCTTGAGACACACATTAATGAGACATCAGTGTGCTGAAGTAAATCAGAGTTTGTAAAATGAATCCCAAACAGTTTTTGACTCGGTCCTTTGTGTCTTACAGTGCTCGTACGTCCCCCCCTGCGAGAGGGATAACCAGAAGAACAAAGACAATGTTCTTTGGTGGGAGGATTATTTCACCAAAGAGGTCAGCAGTCAGTCCTTCACCTGCTTCTTCAACCAGCAGAGGAGGTGAGACACACACATCTATTTTCAGGTGCGATGGAGACAAATCTGGAGGCAGGAGGACGTGTGATGCTGTTAGATTTGCCTCGCTGACAGATCGATCCGTCCACAGCACACTGCAGAGGGTTTTCTGCCTTCCAATATCCCCCAATGACCTCAGCTCATTGGTCCTTACGAGACAGGATTCTGAAAATCCTTTCAGATTTTTTTTCCCAACAAAATCTCCATTTTTATGCAGAATTTTCCTGCAAAACAAAGTATTAATGCTGCAACCTAGAACAGCTGCAGGATGTTATGAACCAGAGGTCTTACAGCGTATTATCACCACAATATTACCAAAAGCAGGAAGAGAAAGCTGAAAACAAGATGTGATTTCCGTCTCCGGGAGATGACTGCTCATTTTAGAATTATCGCTTCTGGTCGGGGATTTTCCTCCAGTCCACTAAAACACCTCCTGCTTCTCTCCTGTCAGACGGAGGCGCGTTAACAGCAACCTTTTAGGCCCGTTCAGCAGCCTGTAGGGCAACAGAGAGCTGGCTAAAAGCTTCTGTTAGCTCACAACAGGAGCTCTTTGCATTGAGCCACAAATGAAATGTTAAAATGCTGCAGAAAACTTTCATTATAGATTCCAGTCCATATGAGCAGAAATAAATCATTTTCAATCTTCCCAAGCTGTTCAGTGGGTTAAAATACAAAAAGAACGGTCCTTCGCCCCCCACCCCCACCTCCTCCTGTAATCCTGACTGAATGAGGATTATTATAAGAGCCCACTGTTATAAACGCTGGTAATACCATGCTTACATACTGGTAGAGACAAAACCAACATGCTGATGTCGGTAGCTGCAGGGTTCATTGTGTTAACCGTGTCTTGTGTCATAATAAAGTCGAACTAAAGCTGGTGGGAATGTCTGAGTATTTAGTCTGGAGAGATTAAAATCATCAGTTTAATCACAGAAGTGGATGTTCTTCCTCCCTTAGAGCAGGGGTGTCAAACTCCAGTCCTGCAGGCCGGTATCCGGCAGGTTTTTGTTGTTTCCCTCCACCAACACAGCTGATAAAATCAAATGGATCCAGCAGCTTCTCGTCAGCCTGTTTATGAATGTTGGTCGGGTGTGTTGGAGCATGGAGACAACAGAAACCTGCAGGATAGCGGCCCTCCAGGACTGGAGTTTGACACCTGTGCCTTAGAACAGTGTTTTTCAACCAGAGGTTATCAGGAGTGGCCTGAGAAATTACCCAGTTTCATCTAATTGGTCTAAAAAGCAGCTCTGTGTTCATCCAAACAAGCCCCAGTAAAAGATAATAAAATTCCATCTTGAATTAAGGTGTCTGTACTCCATTAATGATGACAAACTGATTTTTATTCAAGAGGCATAAAACATTAATAATAAGGATTTTTATTTTAAATATATAAACATTTTGGTTTGTGGTGGGCCTTGGCTCAAAAAACCTTGAAAAACACTGCCTTAGAAAATTTAACATGTCTGGAAGAAATATTAAAACAGTCCTGATTTTGTGAGAAGCACTGATGTGAACTTCAGGAAGGCCTGCAGGGCGGGTCGAGAACAACTGATGGGGTGGGACACGGACGCAGACCAGGAGAAGAATAAGAAGTTCCTGCTGCACGACATATGGCTATTCTATTCTACAGTCATTTAGCAGACGCTTTTATCCAAAGCGACTTAATATACGCGCATACCACGCTAGGCAGAACTTAGTGTCTTAAACAAGGACACAACTCCCAACTTCCCAGTTACAAGCCGTCGGCTCTTCCTCCTGAGCTGCAGCCATTTAGCCAAAATGTATCAGTTTACCTATGATCAGTAATACAATCTAGCTAATGACACCATAATAACGTTATTGGGACGATATTTCCTGACAGATGTCACCAGATGTTTTCATAATGCTTACCAGTGCATGAGTACGGTAGCCCTGAAGGGTCACAAGCAATGTGAAACACTCCCCAAAAACTGCAACAGCACAACTTCCATTGCAGCTTTTGGGTTGTGATTAAATGTGTGTTCAGACCAAACGCGTTTTGAACGCCAACAGCGTCAGGTTTGCATGTAAAGTCTAAAGTCTAAGAGGCTTGAAGCTTTCTTGCGGCGCGTTTTCAGTGTTTGCCGCGGATGCAGTAGAGAGAAAAATGAGCCGTCATGCGCCAAAAATTTAAAAAGTTTTATAAGGTTAACACGTGGAACGCGCCGCTAACACCACAGATGGAAAATCCAAACTTTTACCGCTTAAAGGGAGGCATCAACTAACCAGGGCGAGATACGTCACGGCTCATTTTTCCCTCTACTGCACCGCCATCATTCAAACGGACCGAAAGGAAAGCTCCGCCTTTCCCCCTCTCTTTTCCGCCGCGTTTGCCGCTCCCTCCAGACAGGAGGCAAACGCGGCAGGAGCGTCTTGGGCGTTGGACACAAACATGACAGTTTAGTGACCAGCGTCGAGGATCTGGTGTGAACACACCGTAATTCAGTCTAATATAACTTTATTTGTATCGCGCCACTGAACAACAATGTCTCAGAGCACTTTATAGATAAATCAGTTTGAGTCCATTCATAATCAATAGTTCAGTTAAGGGAAACCCGCTGACTGCACTGAAGCTTGACTTCAATCCAATCTGCCATGTTGAGCATGACCAAGGCGACAGTGGGAAGAAAAAAAAATCCTTTTTAACAGGAAGGAAAGAGTTTAAGAAGTAGAAGAGTTGTGGTTTTTGCATTCATTTGTGGCTTTTGTTGTGACCCTTCAGGGCCACCGTACCTGTGCCTTAGGGGGTAATTGTCCCTCTTTTTTTTTTATAGTAGCTCGATTATAATCTAGTTTTAGGTCATTTAACACAGCTACACCATTTTATATATATGTACACTCCAAAAATCTGAATTCTGTCCATGTAGGATTGACAACCCTTGAAAAGATTTCCCAAAATTAGAAAAAATATCTTGACTTTAGTTGCATGTGAAACCTCTTTAATTAAGTCATGAAACATTTATTTCATGTGCCTTTTTAAGTAAAACAAATTTTTAAAAAAACAACTTAAAATTATCCTATTAATGCTTCTTTTCCTTTTTAACAAACTGAACACGTGATCTCAAAACAGGATTAATAATCTCACATATTCTGCTCATGCTGACTTTATCACTCAAGACAAGATCATAAAGATGTTTTGGCTAAAAATTAGATTGCTACACTTGGTTAAATAGTTGTTTTTTTGCAGCGTAGTCTAACATATATTTATTTGAGCATACATTTTATCATGTAGTATTTCTGTTTATCAGAGACCGAATGGAGGCAACGCAGGACCAGCTTGGAAAAAAGGTCAAGTCATGCTCGATTAGATGACACATCTGATATTATGACCATCTTTAGCGCAGTGCAGGTGACATAAAGAGGTGAGACAAACATAGGTCTGCTGATAAATATGAGGGAAGATGCAGCAGATCACCAGAGGTGAACAGGAGACGCAGACCTTTCCTGCTGAAGGATGTTGAGGTGCCAGCCTTAAAATACACCCTGCAGCTGTAGCAGAGGAGGGAGATAAATGTTTGCCTTTTTTAAGCTGTGACCAAAACTGATGAGACAAAGAAAAGAAGAAGGATCTGCTGTAGTGTGTCAGCTTAATCTTATTATTTACAGACAGTGCTTACCTGTGACCTTGCCTGGACTTATTTTTATCTCTGCACCAGAGTGGGAAAACTACTTCATAAATGAGGCCCCAGCGGAAGCTCATTGATGCTACGCTTCAGCTCTTAAGTCATTCAGAGGAAAAACTGGAACACTTCACAGACTTTATATGAGTCAAGAAAAAAACCACTTTGTCTCTGGATGTGGTTCAGACATGACATTAAGAGTTATATCCACAAAGTTTCTTCAATCTGGGATGACCAGTGTTTTATCAGCAATGCTAACATGCTATATCAGCTTTATGTTGTGGTACTGCTGATAATTGAACCACAATATAGCCTCTTAATATCTAGATACTGGACTGCAAATATATTTACTCACTGTACAAATAGTTATTTAACATAATACTAAAGTACATTTTTAGTAAAGCATGGTTTTGCTTTGCTACATCATGCTAATGTTCCTTTAGCTTAAAACTAGAGATTGTTCGCTAATGTTACACAGCAGTTTTAGCACAGTTACTTTATTCTTGATAGCAGTTTTCTGGACTTGGTACAAAATGTCTTTAAATTAATGTTCGGTGGATTATTTTGTTGTATCAATACTTAATATAAATCTATAAAAAATACTATTATGCTATCTTAGGTTCTGTGTAAGTCATATGCACTAGCAAGTTCATGCTAGGCTAATGGGCACTAGCATGAACAAACTATTGTTGAGGGATATCTGACATTTAACTCTGATAATTCCCTAGTTTGGTCACAGTACTATATTTACAGTAACTTGACCTCTTATATCAAATAGAATTAGATGTTGGTACCAGTAAAATTGATTTTGGATTTTTGTTAGTTGGGACTGATAAGCAGGAAGTGTTGGGTTTTACTAATGTTTGAGTAGAAAAACAAAGTACCCAATAGTAAAGCAAAAGGATAAATTATGATTTGACTGCCTATTTCTTCTTCTTCTTGTGATTTCAGGCCGGACGATGTGCTGTGGCGCCGTTCCCATGACACTAGTGTCCTCTTGCACTGCGTCCTCTGGCCAATGGTGTCTCTCCTACTGGGCACGCTCATCGTGCTCCTGACGGTGTGTGCTCGCTCACTGGCTGTTCGAGCCGAAGCCCTACAAAAGAGGAAATGTTCCTACGAAGTGTGCCAGGACCTTTCGGCCTCCGATCGCCTTGGCAACAAGGCTGGAGACCCTCTGACGACGAACTCTGACCCTGAGCTGTCGTCACCCACGAGGACCCTGCCTCTGTTTGCAGTGCCGGTGCGACGGCGTGATCGGGAACACTAACATCAGAAATCTGTTTACACAACATGGAATTGCTTCAGATTTAGAAGTGGATCCCACCAAAATCCCACTGCTGGGTGGGGGGGGGTCTTTGTCTGCTTCAACAGAACAGACATGAGGTGAAGATGAGGGTAAATCCACCCTGTTGCCTACAGAGTTCAGCAGAAACACTTTTCCCGTCCTGAACGGATCAACTGGATTCTGCTGAGCTGAGGGTCGTGTATATAAAAGTAGTTCTACGTGCTTCTGGTAGATGATATCTTTATAGATCTGGTTCCTAGTTTAAACCAGACCTAGACTTAAGTCAGTTCCAGCATTGACAAATCTCTTATTGAACATCTTACCTGTTGCTTCTATTCATCTTAGCAAAAATCAAAGTTTATAGGTGAAAAGTGGCACCAAATTTACAGTCAGGAGCTTGAGTCTCTTACTAGGACCAACCACAGTTCCTACGTTCTTCTGCAGGTGGAGGGGCTTTGAGTGTCGAGCTGAAGCACAGCAGAGAGGGACGCAGAGCCAGACTGGCCTAACTTTGTTTTAAATCAAAATTTCCAGCAAGCTCATGTTTTCTCAAGGTTTCCAAGTTCTGCTTCAAAATCAAAGTTATTACAACCAAAATTTAAGGCGCAGCTATAATTACCGGACCTGACACACTGCAGTCCATCGATTGGTTGAAAGAAAAACCTCTCTTTCCGTACACCTGGTATGAAAACAAAGCAGTAAGTGCTCCTTGTTTAGATAAAATCGCTTATTAAAATGGCATCATGGCGCACCATACCGTTGACATCGGAGGAGGTTTAGGTTCTGCTTTAAAGGCCATTTATCTTTGCATGGTGTCTTATCTAGTTACCTCATAACCTCAGAAGGCTCTGCATAGTTCTGCCGAGGCTCGATACGCACCTCTTCGGACCTGACGTGCATCCCAGCTACACAAACAAAGTAGTACTCCCTTGTGATTGGTCAGTGTGTAATTGCGTGTTTCTGGGTGTTTGGGTCTTCTAGCTAAATGCATACATACATACATGTACATGGCTAATAGAACGCCATTAGCCGCCATTAACCAGCCTTATGGAGGGCGTTACGCTCAACTTACGTAGCTGAGGCATCTATTGCGATACTCCGACTTTCACGTAGAGTTCCAGTTGACTGTAGGAACACAACGTTACAACTAACCATCCCAACCTGGACCCTTCCCAACTTTATTGGTGTGTCTATTTAACTGCTGTCAAGACATTGGAACCAAGTATTATCTGTTAGGGTCAGGTAAATATCTAGTAAAAGAAGAATAAATTGTAAAGCAGTAAAATATTAATACCAACGTATCTCATGTTGCTTCAAACTAATTTCATATTTAATTGATCTATTAAACTTTACAGTTTAGGAACTATTGCTGATCAGCATTTCAGGCTTTTTCCTCAGCAGCTGCTCACACTGATAATCTTTGACTTTTAGACCTTTAGTTGCAAACGATGGAAAACTGAATGAGATTCAATAAGAGATTTGATCCGATGCTATCGAAGTCCAACCAGGTCACCTGAACTGTCAGCTCACACGGCAGCAGGACTGGATGTAAACGCCCAAAACTGTAGCTCCTCTCTTAATGCAGCTTGTCTCTGAGCCTCAGTAGCCATAAATGTTTCAACATGGAGATCCAAAGATCTGATGTCCCCTTCAGGAGAAACAAAACTTCATTTTACTGTTAAGAAGAGAAATTAGCTTCTTCTACAGCACTTTGATCAGACAGTCCCTGGAAGAACAGGATGTTCATTTTTTTAAGCATTCAGACAAACTGCAGCTCATAACTGGATTCTTTGGCATCTAAAGTAGATTTTTTTAAGATGCAAAGTGTCTATTTTGGTCATGGAAGTGTTGTCACCTTGTAAGTGTACCAGTTTAGAGAGATCCTTGGAAAAGTGTTTGATGGTTTGGAAACACCGTCAGATTTGGGATCAGGAATGTCGGCAAGGCGCACAGCGAGCACAATCACTGCAGACGTCACTGAGCAGAATTCCCTTCCAGTCAAACCAAAACAAAGATGTCTTTGTGTTGTGGGGAGAAAAAGTAGCTGCTCCATCGCTTCTGTCTGGAGTTATGAGTAAGAACCAGTAGCAGACCCCCTCCGTTGGCCTCACTGCTTCAGTTTATGTCCAAAGCCAAACGTAATCAGAAGGATGCGGGAGGATGGAACATTTGGTGCTCTACATTTTGCTTTATTTCATTTTCCTAAAGGAACCAGACTGGCCTGAATGTGTCAGGACTAATGGAAACTTCTGTCCCATTTCATGATCCAGGCTTTGGTCCAAATGTGGTAAAACTCCGCTTTTTATCAGCGTTTCTGATGGTTTTTTTATGCTCTGAGATGCTTCTGGTCTGAAAATGTAGAGAAAGATGCTTTGTAAAATAATCATTCATTGTTGAGTTACCACAAGTTTTCCATTAATGTCTAACAGGGAAGTTTAGAAGCAGACGTTCCCTAATTTAAATGAGCATTTTGCGTATTGTGGAGTCTTTCTTAAACAAGTTAGAGCAGCATTAAAACAGATTTATGGAAATGTAGCAGCCTGAAGAGGAGAAGCACAACTGTCGTTAAAGTTCTTCATAATTAAATGGGTAAGTGTGTGAAAAGAGGCCGATTAAATCCCCCAGTCGTGGATTTATCCTCTGCTCTCTGGTGGCTCCCTCCATGGAAGGAGCCTGTAACTATGACAACATGAAGGGGTGGCGTTGCACTGCATCCTGAGCTGTGTTGGACCACAGCTTCCAACTGTCACGACTTTCTGAGATATGTAGTGCAGCATATTATTTCTGACTGCAGGCGTCAGCCCACGCAGCGCAGTCGGATCCTCCTCCTTCTCTGAAGCCAAATCACAACTTATCTCACGGTGAAAACCAGAATATGACCCATGGTTTGGTGATTTTTGCTCTTTCCAACCCCAGCCGGAGCACCTAGTACCTGCAACCATCAGGTAAACTTCTCCTGTGTAGCTTGAGGGGAAGCGGCCAGAGCAGATCATCAGCTCTCTGGCGTCTGAAGAGAAAGGAGAGCGAAGCCAATCTGAATGTGTAAAAGCAACACATGGCTGCTGCCTGAGGCCTTTCAGCGGTTGCCTTCAGCAGAAACCAGGAGAAAGTCTCCACCATGCGAGTAAAGATGGATGCTTCAGGGTTAAAGAGTCAGGAGAAGCTCTGAAGTGACAGCAAGCTGGAGAAAGTTGTTATTTCTGATGTGGATCTTTGCTGTGGAGGTAATGAGGTGGAGCTGGTTGGTGTCGGTGTTTAGATAAGCAGTAAGTGTGTTTCCTTCGGCGCGTGTCCTGTCGGAGGATTTCCAGCAGCAGCTGCTGCTTTCAGCTCGCAGCACATCCATCCTGTAATTTCCCAAACTCTGCCATCAGAGCGCCATCATGTCCGCGGGTGAATTCCAGCTTTTAGGGCTCATGTTGTTCTCTGCAGGGCTCGTGATGAAGCCGTCTGAATGATCCATACAGCAGGTGGTTTGTCTTCTCTCAGCGTCTGTAGGAACGTTTCAGCGCATGTGAAGCTTCCTGATGTCGCTGCTACAGTCACACACTCTCCTCCTGACCTGGTCCGACCTCTCTGATCGTCTGCTGCTTTAGAGTCAACTTCTGGAAGAATCTGAACTTAATTTCTTCATGATAGAAATCGATGCAGCATATCTGTGATCAGTTCATCAACCCGGTGCGGCTCACGTTGATCAGCTTGTGCTTCCAGGTGCTGATGATGAATGACCTCATAACCTGCTCATCTCACCTTCCTCCACGCAGGTTGGGTCACGCCATCTGTCCTCCGTTTGAATGCAGGTCTGAGATATTGCGACACTTAGCATGCTTATGATAACAGACCCATCCATCCACAGCGCCCATCCTACGGCAGGTCTCGGGGAAGGGTCAGGGTAAACGTCTGGAAGGATCCCTGGGAGTTGTGAGGCTGACAGATATAGTCCCTCCTGCATCACCTTACTGTGGCTCGATGGCCTCAGTGTGTGTTTTATTGGCTCCTGGTGGGGTCTCCAACGACCTCAGACGAGGTGTCCCGTTCACACCAGCACCGTTTGGTCCTCTTTAAACGAATCCCAGTCCGTTTTCATGGATGATCTGGTCGGTTTGGGGCAGTGAGAATCTGCATTTGGACTAAAGAAGTATCTCTGGTCCGCTTAAAGTCTAAGGGTCTTGATCTGCTTGGAGACTAGCGGTCCACGTCTGCTAGTCCCATCTGATACCCTGGCATCTTCTCCAGGTTTTGCACTTTGGTGAGACCATCAGACACGTCTGGAGCCTCTACAGGTCCCGCCATCCCTGTCATTGACTCATTTAGTCGGACAAAGTCTTCCAATCTCATGAGTTCAGCTCAGATTTATGCAGAAATACAAAAACTTCGCAAACTTCCCCTCTACACGTGTAATCATAAGTTTTAGGACATTTTCCTATTAAATCAAATAGGAGAATGTCCCCAAACTTCTGATAAATAAGTTAAATTGACAAGATTTTTCAATGAGAGGCAGCTAAGTGTTAGTCAGGGTCAACGGCTGGTTTTCTCTCACCTGGAATCAGCTGGGGTCGGTTTGTCCACCATGTTTGGTTGGAAATGTGTGTGTGGCACATTTATGTTGTGCTCCTGTTAGAAAACACTCTGGTGTGTCAGTGTTTGTGGTTTGGTTTACAGAAACCAGTCAGAACTATTGGTCCTGAAGCGAAGGGAGCACAGAGAAGAAGACAACATGATGTTTACACGTCTGAAACCTGCCGCCAACAAACACGTTTCCAGCTGAAAATCTTCTCATCTGTGTGTCAGGAGCTTTGTTGTTGGCCAGATGTTGAGATTCCCGGGTGATGAGGGGTTCTCCTAATCCCCCACCTGGATAAAAGTCCAGCTGGCGTTGAGTTACGCTCTCCAAACAGCTTATGAAGCCATTAACGTCACTTTGGGGTTTGTTTATCGTTGCTTCTGTTTCAGCTTTACTTCCTGTTGTCTCTGCATTTTATGCCCACATTCTCCACCTCTTCCTCCTGCTGTAACATGCACAACATCACTTTATCTTCAACATCACAAAGCAACATCCAGAAGGCTGAGAAATGTACACTTAATCAAAGGTTTTGGGACACTTTCCCATTGGATTTCATGGGAAAGTGTCCCCAAACTTCTGATGTTTAAGGAGCATATAGAACAACCTGGCGTCACCTCATCCTGCATCTTTAATTCTCCTGGTAAAAATTACAACCAGACTTAATTATTTTCTCATGACTCATGAATCAGCAACGTTAGGGACAAAACAAAGCCAGGAAACATGAATTCCTCCTCACATCCATCGCTCACAAAAACGTCTGCCATCTTTTTTTTCCCGCTTTATGTCAGAAATACATAAAAAGCCATCATTTCCACTCCAGCATTCATGTCTCCAAAGAAATGTAGCTTCACTGTAGCAGCTTTGTGCATTTTTATGAGACTTAATGAGCTTTTATCATGTGTAAAGTTTCAATCTGAAGCCATATGCTGAGCTGTGAACTGCAGTAGCAACTAAACCCAACGCTTCTTCACAAAAATGTTGTTTTTATGTGGCTTTTAATCAGTGTTTTCAGTGGACTGATTTTTTTATTGGCTGAGCAGTGAGAACCTGAAGGCCGACAGGAGGGGGAATATTTACTTTTCTGTATTTTAATGTGGATGTAACGATGAGCAGACGTCTTGTTTGGCTCATATCTTTGTACTCTGCGCCGTGTTGTCTGCAGATAATTTGTCGTCCCTCCACTCTAACTGAACCTCAGCACTGTACCATGTGACCCAGGTAGCCGCTTCGCCGTGTTTTAATGATAAAGATGCTAACTCTTGTGCCTGATATAGATCTTTAAATAAAAAGACATTTGATCTGAGTGTCTGAGTCCTGCAGCTTCTCTTCCATCAGGATCAATCAGGGAATCCGCTTCAAGTCTCTTCTGTTTCACTTGTTTCACTTTGTTCATTTAGCTTATTGATTTTTACAAATCTGCGGGCAGCAGAGTCCTACGGAAGCCCAGAGCGGCCGTGCTCAACTGTTGTTATTTTTCTAATCATTGTCTCGAGATAAGGAGTTAATTGCCGTTTCAGCTTGTTTAATTGAGATAATGAGACGATCAAGGTGCTTCCCAGTGCAGGTCGCTCAGTCTGTGGTCAGGACACTTTCATGTTGTATTTAACAGGTGAACGTCGCATGAAAACAATGCAACCTCTTCCATATACACCAGTGTTTCTCTATTCCAGTGCTCAGGCCCCCCCGCCCTTTATGCATGGTCCTCCTCCAAAACACAGGACTCAAAACACAGATTATTGAACGTCCTCATCAGGTTCTTTGCAGCCTGTTAACGAGTCTTTATTTCATCCAGGTGTGTTAAGGTAGGGTTGCCCATAAAACTCGCGGGGGGGGGGGGGGACCAGAACTGATAAACACCGGTATATACTAAATTATTTGCCTATATTTTATCATGTAACCTTTCACTTTACACAACTTGATGTGACATTAAAACTGACTACATTATGATTTATTATGCATTTTATTCAGTGTTTTCTAGGGAAGTTTCTTTTTGTTTCCAGGTACTGTTTAAATCGTGCACTGACACGCCAACCTGCTGTCAGGTCGTGAATACAAAGCAGCGATGCTCCGCCGTTCTCTCATCCTGATACCGAACATTTCCCACTTTTACCTCAAAGATCCTGATGGATTTTCTATCTTTCTTTCTAGTCAAAAAGTTAAATTCTCTTTACATATGACAACTAATGTCTCCTCCTTGTTGATTTTTTTTACATGAAAAAGCTCCTAAAATCCGTGTTACCATGTCGTGTCTCTGCAGGTCACATGTCCGACTCTTTGAAGGGTGACCAGCATGTATGAGACGGGGACTGATTCAAGATTTTGAATTAGCCTGAATGATAGTGCTGACAGCTAAAGGAGACGGGGGGGGGGGGGGACATCAGAGGACGAAAGCAGCATAAGAATCCACATAAAATCACAAGTTTTGGGACGATTTCCTATGAAGTTAAATGGGAAGTGTCCTCAAACTTATGGACTACAGTGAACGTATTATTTAGTGCTTAATTTGCTTTTAATCCTGTTTATCCACATCCAGATGAAGAAAAAAAAGATTCTTGCTTTTGTCATAAATTCCCTGTTTGTACATTTCTACCAGCCGGATTTGACCAGGCGGGAGGAGACAAGGAGAAGGAGAAGGAGGAGAAGGAGGAGGTTAATGAGGCGAGACTCTGAACATGTAGCCATCAGATCCTTGTTTCATTAGCAGCTGGAGATGTTTGTTGGATTTAATCTGAAGCCTCTTTCCTCTCATTTCCTGCCGGCTCGGCTCCAACAAACGAAAGCTGAATGTCTCTTAGAAAAACCAGGAAATGGACGTGTTCCTTCATGCTTTCCTGTTTTATTAAAACCAGCAGGTTTATTGCGATCTGCTGAAACTAAATCACAAAACCAGAACTTTACTCTTTGAAGAAAAAGAGGAAACGAGAAGTAAAAGTTGCGTCTGCAGCAACTAAAGCCATGTTTCCATTGTGTTTATCAGCTGCTTTTGATAAACAAATGCAGTTTTTCAGACTGTCTCCCTTCCTGCTCAATCCAGGATTTGCGCTGCTTAGCGGTTTGCTGGTGTCCGCTTCTCCTCTTCATGATGCTCCAGATGTTTGCAGCTGGCCCGCCAGACGAAGCCACGCTGTTGGAAGTCGTGCAGGAGAAATTCTGCCATCGTACTGCTGAGGTAAACGCAGGCCTCCTGGGAAAAGGCATCACCGTGATGGCAGCATGTGCTGAGTGAGAACTGTCTGAGATCCTCCTGAGCCCATGTGGCTGCATTGGTCCTGTTGATGTGACAGTTTCTCCTGCACTGCTGCCTGAAGGTCTGGAAAAGAGCTCGGTTTGGCTAAATACCCCAGTGTGGGACGTTTATGGCTTTCCACTGATAATAATCTGATGTTGTTACCTCACTGTTACCAATGTCAACCTGTTTTTGGATAAAGTGAAGCTGAACAGTTTCCCGTGTGTTTAATTGAGGCGTTACCAGGTAAATATGTCAGGAAGCCATCAGCTGACAATGATGATGAGGAACACCGAGATATAGAACAACCAGATATAGACCCCACATTCACCTTGGAAACACCATGAGGGTCCAGAAAGATCAGGACAGTTTATGATAGGAAGAGAAAATACTTTACGATAAAACCTCCTTTGTCTCCATGGAAACTAGCAGGACCTTCATCTCCATGGAAACTAGCAGGACCTTCATCTCCATGGAAACTAGCAGGACCTTCATCTCCATGGAAACTAGCAGGACCTTCATCTCCATGGAAACTAGCAGGACCTTCATCTCCATGGAAACTAGCAGGACCTTCATCTCCATGGAAGCTAGCAGGATCTTCATGATTGGATTGGATTGGATACCCAGAAAACCTGCAGGATTATGACCCCAGAGGACCAGGGCTGGACACCATACACACAACACTAATAATCATATGTTTGGAGACATATTCTCATTGGATTTAATGGGAAGCTGTCTGGAAACTTATGGCTCCAGGTGTATATACTGGAGCATCAGAATAAAACAAAACCTACAGGTTTCCATTCACTCTGCCATCAGACCTCTGCTCTCTGATGTGTGATCCAGATTACTGGGATGTGTTGAACCTGCTTTCATTATTGTTATTATGTGTCTCTGTAGTAAACAAATATAAAACACCAACATTTCCTCCATGCAAACAGCCTGATGCTCGTCCCGCCTTTGATCTGGTCGCCTCCATCTCTGTTCTATCATTCCCAAATCAAATGGCAGGAGATGAATGGCCCGCCAGCAGACAAGGACACGCGGACACACTTCAGATGGCTCGGTCCTTGTAATCGCTGAATATTCAGCGATTCTCCTACACACACACACTTACTGACCCTCATTCACCTTGGGATGCGGTTTTTAATGCCAAACCACTCACTCTAAACAAAGCGGGGATGAAACACACTGATCTGTTTGATTTATGTCAAACTTCATCCTCACCGTTAATTGTGAAGACAAAGTGGAGCACAGCTGCCTTGATAAAGGCCACAGTGATGCTCTGAAACTCGGCTGTAAAGACTTTATTTAATGGTAAAGTAAGACTGGAGTTTGGCTTTAAGTGTTGAAATGAATATATTTATTAAAATATGTTATAAATTCTTGTGTTGTTGACGTTACTTGTTGCTTCATTTAGATAGCATTTCATGTTCTTGGTTGCTCTTCAGGACCTTTTGCTTATGTGGAGAATTAATTCAGTTTTTGGGATTGTTTGTTTGCTAAAACTGTGGCATCAACTGACAAGAAGAGATTAAACATTGGATATTCTTCAATAAATATAATTATGTGTTTGGTTTTGATTTTCTGTTTCATACTTGTGTTGTATTCATTAGAGTTGTTGGTATTGTAGAACAACTTCTTAGTCAGGTAAACCTGGTGAAACAGCGCCCTCTGTATAGTTATAGTGTAAATATGGTCCAGTAAGTGTGGTCGAACAGGGTACTGCACCTTGAGTTATAAATGCTCTCCCAATGTTGTCACTTGTACAAACTTTTAGTTAAAATAGTTGTAAATTCACACAATAGGTATCATTTGTAGATTTTTAAGTGAAAGCTGAGGAAGTTTAGTCATGGCCAGATGTAAATAAATCAAGATAGAAGTTTTAATGCTGATTTTAATCCTGGAACTCCTGATTGTTGGTGTTTGTAGCAACTGGTAGGGCAAGGAATGATCTAATCCAGACATATTAACATGAGTATAGTTGTAAAGTATAGTTTAGTTATACCGTGTAGTTTTAAATAGTTATTTTATATCATTATTATCATCTTGTTCTTTTCAAACAAACCATTCTGCTTATTTTTGGTGAAACCTGGCAACATGCGACGTGCAGGTGCAGCTAGCACTGACTGATTATTAAACGTTTCTGACTTTCAGGGGAGAACATGTGCAAGTTTAACTGCACTTTAAATGATTCAAGCAGGAACTTTTTTCAGAAAAACGTGTTTTACAGCATTACCCTCTGCTGCGGCTCATGTGTAGCATGTTAGCCGCTAGTTAACGCCTCTGTCGGAGCTCAACATCTGAGCACGCGGACACCCCAACGTCAGCCACGTGACTGCAGCATCAACTTTTTACACGGTGAGAAAAATAATTCACATTTCAGACAAATCTGATGTTTTAATTCAGGTTCAATCCTTAAATGCACAAAGTGGGTCATTTAGATGCGTTCTTCCGTTCTATAGCACCTGAGACCAGGTCCAGGACAAAAACCACATTACCTGGACCTATAGTAGGATTTTGGTTGTTTATCCGGACATGAACAAGTGTGTTGCAATAAATCACATTCAATTCCATTTTCATATAATAATTTATTAAATAATAATGCAGATAAAAACCGTTCTTTTATGGTCAGACATGGAGACCAACTGTCCCGCAGCTTTTCTGCACGTCCTTCTGCAACACACCGGAATCCCGTTAACATCGTTACAGCAGGAGCCGGCGGTCTGGCCCACTGCCAGTAGTCCCTGCCAGTAGGGGGCGCCAAGCTCAGCAGGCGCTACATACCATACATTTTAGATGCCAAGAAAAGATTTTTTTTTTTTTCTGAATTTATTTATTTTAACTTTTTGTGAAAGAACAAACGAATGGAGAAGAACAAAAAGAAGAACTTCTTTTCTCAACTTCTTCTGGTGCTTTTAATTTGGTGGTTTCTGCACTGGGCCCATTTGACTCATCTGGAAGCAAAGGATTGTGGTTCAGAAATCTGCATGGTGGTTAGACTTCAGACTTTCTGCACTTGACCAGAAAATGTCACCATACCCATACGGACATCCTCCAGAATGTAAAGGAATTTAAAGCTAATTCTTTTTTTTTTCTGAATTTATTTATTTTAGATTTTTGTGAAAGAACAAAATGAATCAACAATAAGAAAAATTACAATTGGTAAAAGAAAATGAAGTAGTAGAATTAGATTTTGGTTCATTGGTAGGTCCCATTAACATGAATTAGTTAAAAAAAAAAAAAAAAAAAACTTTTTTATATATGTTCACATAACTTTTCTTCCCATGCTTCCACTTTATGTAATAATAATAATAATAATTATAATAACTGCTAATAAGAAGCCCAAATTTAAACATAATAGGTGTGTGAAAGAGACATTGTCTTTGTAATGGACTTTTTGGACATAAATGGAGATATTTCATCAACATTTTCCACTAAATTCATTTTTTTTTATTTTCCTAAAATGGAATTCCTTGAGGTGAGTAAATCAAACTTCTGCTTACTGTCTTTCATGATGGTTTTCAATATTCTTTTCTGAAACAGATTTTACATTACAATATAATACAATACAACTTTATTTATAAGCACTTTAAAAACAATGTTGACCAAAGAGCCACATTGTGGGGGGTTAAAAAAAAAAAAAAAAAAAAAAAAAAAACGAATAAATAACATACATTAGGACAACTTTTAAAAAATTACAGACATCTAAAAACAATAAAATTTAAAAAAAAAAAAAAAAAAAAGAAAAAGCAATCAAATTAAAACAATCGAAATGAAATCAGATCTAAAAAGTCAACTTATTGTGCAGAAAGCCATCTTAAACAAACGGGTCTTCAGTCCAGATTTAAAAGCAGATATAGCGGAGGCCTGTCTAACGTGTAAAGGAAGCTCATTCCACAGTTTAGGCAAAGGCCTGGTCCGCTCTGAGCTTCTGTTTCGTCCTCTGTACAGACAGAAGTAGCTGGTCAGCTGACCTGAGAGACCAAGTCTATATATATATATATATATACATATACAAAAGTCGCGGGGAAGCTGGAGCCTATCCCAGCTGTCTTTGGGTGAAAGACAGGGTGTACCCTGGACAGCTCACCAGTCCATCACAGCAGTTTTCAAATTTCTTTGTTAATTAAATTTAGTTCTTGGGGGGCAACCTGTTGAGTGGTCCAGATCACTGTAATGGGTGGTCCCTGCCACTAGGAGGCAACCTGTTGAGTGGTCCAGACCACTGTAATGGGTGGTCCCTGCCACTAGGAGGCAACCTGTTGAGCTGTCCAGACCACTGTAATGGGTGGTCCCTGCCACTAGGAGGCAACCTGTTGAGTTGTCCAGACCACTGTAATGGGTGGTCCCTGCCACTAGGAGGCAACCTGTTGAGTTGTCCAGACCACTGTAATGGGTGGTCCCTGCCACTAGGAGGCAACCTGTTGAGTGGTCCAGACCACTGTAATGGGTGGTCCCTGCCACTAGGAGGCAACCTGTTGAGTGGTCCAGACCACTGTAATGGGTGGTCCCTGCCACTAGGAGGCAACCTGTTGAGTGGTCCAGACCACTGTAATGGGTGGTCCCTGCCACTAGGAGGCAACCTGTTGAGCTGTCCAGACCACTGTAATGGGTGGTCCCTGCCACTAGGAGGCAACCTGTTGAGTTGTCCAGACCACTGTAATGGGTGGTCCCTGCCACTAGGAGGCAACCTGTTGAGTTGTCCAGACCACTGTAATGGGTGGTCCCTGCCACTAGGAGGCAACCTGTTGAGTGGTCCAGACCACTGTAATGGGTGGTCCCTGCCACTAGGAGGCAACCTGTTGAGTGGTCCAGACCACTGTAATGGGTGGTCCCTGCCACTAGGAGGCAACCTGTTGAGTGGTCCAGACCACTGTAATGGGTGGTCCCTGCCACTAGGAGGCAACCTGTTGAGTTGTCCAGACCACTGTAATGGGTGGTCCCTGCCACTAGGAGGCAACCTGTTGAGCTGTCCAGACCACTGTAATGGGTGGTCCCTGCCACTAGGAGGCAACCTGTTGAGTGGTCCAGATCACTGTAATGGGTGGTCCCTGCCACTAGGAGGCAACCTGTTGAGTGGTCCAGACCACTGTAATGGGTGGTCCCTGCCACTAGGAGGCAACCTGTTGAGCTGTCCAGACCACTGTAATGGGTGGTCCCTGCCACTAGGAGGCAACCTGTTGAGTTGTCCAGACCACTGTAATGGGTGGTCCCTGCCACTAGGAGGCAACCTGTTGAGTTGTCCAGACCACTGTAATGGGTGGTCCCTGCCACTAGGAGGCAACCTGTTGAGTGGTCCAGACCACTGTAATGGGTGGTCCCTGCCACTAGGAGGCAACCTGTTGAGTGGTCCAGACCACTGTAATGGGTGGTCCCTGCCACTAGGAGGCAACCTGTTGAGTGGTCCAGACCACTGTAATGGGTGGTCCCTGCCACTAGGAGGCAACCTGTTGAGTTGTCCAGACCACTGTAATGGGTGGTCCCTGCCACTAGGAGGCAACCTGTTGAGCTGTCCAGACCACTGTAATGGGTGGTCCCTGCCACTAGGAGGCAACCTGTTGAGCTGTCCAGACCACTGTAATGGGTGGTCCCTGCCACTAGGGGGCAACCTGTTAAATTGTCCAGACCGACTGTTAATAGTTGGTCCCTGCCACCAGGTGGACAACCTTTTGAGTGGTCAGACCACTGTAATGGGTGGTCCTTGCCACTAGGGGGCAACCTGTTAAGTTGTCCAGACCACTGTTAATGGTTGGTCCCTGCCACTAGGAGGCAACCTTTTGAGTTGTCCAGACCACTGTAATGGGTGGTCCCTGCCACTAGGAGGCAACCTATCAAGTTGTCCAGACCACTGTCATGGGTGGTCCTTGCCACTAGGAGGCAACCTGTTGAGTTATCCAGACCACTGTAATGGGTGGTCCCTGCCACTAGGAGGCAACCTGTTAAGTTATCCAGACCACTGTTAATGGGTGGTCCCTGCCACAAGAGTACAACCTTTTGAGTGGTCAGACCACTGTAATGGGTGGTCCCTGCCACTAGAGGGCAACCTGTTAAGTTGTCCAGACCACTGTAATGGGTGGTCCCTGCCACTAGGAGGCAACCTGTTGAGTTGTCCAGACCACTGTAATGGGTGGTAAGAAGATTCAGCTGACCTGATAATAAACTTAATTTTCAGTCAGATTTCTTCCATCACACCAGTGGTGGGTTCCTGATATAAAGTTGGTGTTGTCAATGAAGTCAAGCTTTTAATTTTTGTCTCTTTGCTGGATGCAGGAGACAAAGATTTTCTTGGGAGGAAATCATATTTAAGATGTTTCAACATGATGGTTTTCATTCCCATACTAGTAATTCCCAGTTCAATATCCACCAAGAAAGCTTTGGAAACACTGAGCCTCATGGTGGCAAAACTTATGTTCAAGTCCCAAAAACATCAGTTCTGTTTGGGACTGAAAAAGTCATTAAAAAAGCTGTGAGAAGATGGATTGATCTGATGTTTGACTAAGCAATTCAGCTGTTCCTGAAGATGTGCAAAGGAAGATGTGCTACAACTGGAAGCAAACCTATCTGGTTCAGTTCCTACTCGTATCAGGCTTTTATGGGCCAAGGGTTATTTTTGAGGTCAACAGCATAAAATAAAGAATAAAAAATAATAATAATAATAAAAAATAAAGAGTAAAAGACTTTCAGAAAGTTCAGCAGGATCTCTAGAATAATGTTGTAGAGCTGCAGCAGATAGATAGCTCTCTTCGAGGCTCTTCTGCTCCTCGTATGGGACATGACGGTTCACATACACAAGCTTACATGTCATATCATTGATCCTCTGGCAAGGTCCTGGGTTACCAAGTCCCTACACAGCCAAGTTTCTCCTGACAGTCTTTCTTGCTCTATGTCCTTGTGTGTGTGTGTGTGTGTGTGTGTGTGTGTGTGTGTGTGGAAAGAGCTTGTGTCTATTATTTTTAAATGCCTTTTTATCCACTGTTTGTTTTAATCCTTATGACTTGATTTTATCTTGTAAAAGACTTTGTGTTGCCCGTTGCATGAAAAGTGCTCAAGAAATAAAGTTTGATTTGATCAGCAGATTGCAGTAACGTGACAAGGCAGCTTAGCGGTCTGCCCTTTTACATAAATGGTTTGTTATGGGAGAGCCCAGCCATTCCTTCCGTACCTCCGTAGATACGTGTGAAGCTCCACTCTATCACACTTGCTTCTACATCTGCGGTCTGTAATCTTGGTGTCATGACCAGTTGACCTTTAAGGTCCATGTTGCCTCGGTTGCCCGTATCTGCCGATATGCTCTCTACAACATCAAGAGAATCAGACATACCTGACAGAACACATGACTCAGCTTTTGGTTCAGGCTCTGGTCATTTCACACATCGATTACTGCAGTTCCCTTCTGGCTGGTCTGCCTGCATGCTGGTTTAACCTCTGCAGATGATCCAGAACGCAGCAGTAAGTCTGGTCTTTAACCAGCCCAGTCCAGCGCATGTACCTCCAGTGCTAATCACACGTCACACGTTTCCAGTTGCAGAGCATCAAATACAAAGCTTTCCTTCTGGTTTACAAAACAATAAGTCTCTTGTCTACCTTCACTCCTTCATCCAGAGCTACAATCCCTCTCCACAGTTATGCTCAACCAGTGAAAGACACCTAGCGTTACCATGACTATGTGGGATTAAATAACAAGCCAGACTCTATTCCTCTGTTGTTCCATGGTGGTGGAACAACCTGCCAAACTCTGTCCGATCTGCAGAGTCCTTGTCTACTTTTAAGAGCAGCTGAAGACTAAGCTCTTCAAGGAGCACTTCTCCACTTCGTTTAACTCTATTTGTCAGAGGAGTTGGAGAATTTAGCCCAGTTCTTTGCAACAAATGTTATGGTATTTATTCCTTGTATTTTACCATGGGAAATATTGTGAGTGGGGAAAAAACAAACAAGCAAAACAAAAAAGCCTGTAGCACTACATGTCAAGACCGGCGTCCACCAGCACCTTCCTATGATGTCCTCTACTGTTTGATTTCATGCTTGTGTTGCAAGACGAGTGTCGCCAGATGCTGGAGATAGCAGCTAACTTGTCCTTTTTTACCACACTCCTTACGGGTGTCTTTCATCAAAACACAGGTGTTCCGTGATCACTTAGAATCTGTTTCAAGGCGTTGTTACTTTTTTGGCTGGAACAAGGAAATGCTCTGACCAAGCATCATCCAACTTTGGATGTTACTGCTTTGGTGAACAGAACTGAGATGAAGGCCATCAACTCATAAACAGCTGAGATCCAACTGTGAGAACTGGTCCAGAGGCAGCAAAGCTGTGTGAGAGGATAGCTCAGAGTGATGGACAACTGCCTACCAATCCACAAACTGTTGGTTCAATTCCCTCTTTGCATCATGTGTCCATACATTTCACTTTCTTTCCACTTCAGAGAGACAAACTGAAAGGAATCTATCAAAATTATGACAGCGAAGGTATCATCTGTCAGGGTGAATAGCTCAGCATCCTGTCACGAAACTGCATAATCTTTATGTGCTCCCATCAGGGAGGCAGATCTCTTACGGTCCTAAATCGTCATCCTACACAACATAGCCAGCACGTTGTAGAGCTCCACCAACAGATGGATAGCTCACTTAGAAACTCATCTGCTCCACGAATGAGAGATACTGGTTCGCTTCTGCCCTCGGTCCCTCTGAAGGAGTCTTTAATGCTCCCCAATCATCTCTTTGTGTCTTAATGGTATGTTTCATAGTCAGCATGTTGTAGTGCTTCATCAGCAGATAGATAGCTCACTTAGAAGCTCATCTGCTCCTCTTATGGGATGCGTTGGTTCGATTCCACCTTAGAGTTGGGCTACTCTGGGGTAGGGAGTATAATTAGGGAGCTAGATATAGGAGTAGTGGTTGGAGTAGATACATAGTAGAGGTAGGATTTAGAGTAGAGCTACTCTGGGTTAGATGCTAGATGTTGGAGTAGATACAGAGTAGAAGTTGGACTTTAGTAGAGGATTGTATGTAGCATGGCAAGAAATAGAGCTCTGGATAAGATCTACATAGGCTAGAGCAGCTAGGAAAGTGGTATGAGAATGGATGGACAGGGAAGAGTAGGTGGGTGGTAGAATACCAGATTGGAAGAGAGGAATCCCACCCCCAGCTATGCTGGGTGTTGTCTTCCCTGCTTATCCCCCACACACCTATCCTGTCTCCCATTCCCTATCCATCCCCCACTCCCAGCCTGTCTCCCATTCCCTATCCATCACCCACTCCCAGCCTGTCTCCCATTCCCTATCCATCACCCACTCCCAGCCTGTCTCCCATTCCCTATCCATCACCCACTTCCAGCCTGTCTCCCATTCCCTATCCATCCCCCACTTCCAGCCTGTCTCCCATTCCCTATCCATCACCCACTTCCAGCCTGTCTCCCATTCCCTATCCATCCCCCACTTCCAGCCTGTCTCCCATTCCCTGTCCTGTCCATCCACCACCACTCCCAGTCCCTATCCATCCCCCACTCCCTGCCTATACCAGTCCATCTCCCATTCCCTGTCCTGTCCATCCACCACCACCACACTCTGTCTCCCATTCCCTATCCATCCCCCACTCCCTGCCCTGTCCATCCACCACCACTCTCTGCCCATCCCAGTCTATCTACTGCCTGTGTCTACTAGCTAGAACTCTTACTCTGCATCTACCTATGTTCATAGCTGTACACTCTACTACTAGGCCTTAAGGCAGAAGCGAACCAGCGTGTCCCGTAAGGGGAGCAGATGAGCTTCTAAGTGAGCTATCCATCTGCTGGCCAAACTCTACAATATGCTGGCTCTAAACAGGTAAAACAAGTCTAACTCAGGTAGAATCAAGTATAAACAGGTAAAAAAAAAAAAAAAAAAAAAAAAAAAAAAAAAAAAAAAAAAAGGTGAAACCAAAAAGAACCAAGTAGAATCAAGTGTAAATGGGTAAAACAAGGCGAAACCAAGTAGAACTAAGTGTAAACGGGTAAAACAAGGCGAAACCAAGTGGAATCAGGTAGAACCAAGTGGAGTCTGATAAAAAAAAAAAAACAGGTAGAACCAGGTGAACATATGAGTGTTCCTCTTACATGAAGCTGTTCAAGGAAAACAGACTTTAAAGCATTTATTCATGTTCTATGGTGCTTAGTCCAGTTCAGGGTCGTGGGGAAGCTGGAGTCTATCCCAGCACTCGTCGGGTACACCTGGGGACCGGTCTGTTGCAGGGCCAACAAACAATAACACATCATTTCTGAGGAAATGGAACACAGGTGGACCACTTTCCAAACAATCATGATGCCTTTATTGGTGCCTTTTTGACTGGTTCCTTTCAGGTAGTCTCTCTGAAGAAGAAAGTGAAATATATGGATGTATAATGTGAAGAGGGAATGGAACCAGCAGCTTAGAGGCAGTTGTCTATCACACTGAGCTATCCTCTCGCACTGCTCTGCTGCCTTTGGACAAGTTCTCACTCTTTCATTTACATCACAAGCGTCATCCTGCATGTGGTCAGCAGAGAAGCTGAAGTTACCAGTGGTCCATTACCTGGATCATAAAAGACCAAAAGAAGGGTAGGAACCAGCAATCTGGGACCATCAGTTAGAACCAGATAAAAAACAGTTTTTATATAAGTGCTTGTGGAGACAGCAATACTCCAACCACAAACCCTTCTGCAGACTCCTCCAAAGGAGCCACTACCTACAGGAAGGCATTCTGATGCAGGTACTAGCAACAGGCAGTGCCCCACTGACATCTGGCCCTTTGCTTATTCCAACACACCACCAAGGACCCTTCACACTTGGCAACCTTCTCCTGGTGCTTTTATCTTCTTCATTCTGGGCACTGGGCCTGAAAACTGATGTGCTGATCATAAGGTTTAATTTCAGGTCATCCACACCACAGAACTGTGTGCTACCAGCCTGAGCTAATCTTTCAGACATACTACACCTTCACTATGAACGCCTTCACTCCTTACTTTGATATGACTAAAGATGAAGAAACTTGGAAAACAAGGGACTTCTACACAAGGAAGACTGTCAGGAGGAACTTGGCTTTGTGGGGACTCTGTTACCCAGGTCCTTTCCAGAGGATCAATGATATGACATGTAAGTTTGTGTATGTGAACTGTCATGTCCCATGCGAGGAGCAGAAGAGCTTTGAAGAGAGCTATCTATCTCTTGCAGCTCTACAACACACTGACTGTGTAGTGTGGAACATAGACAAGATGAATGTTCCTCTGATGGAGGGGATAGTGACAAACCAACAAAGGACACCAGTCATGTGTGGAACCAACAGCAGGGTTTGAACCCATGTCCTCCTGATGTCAGAGCTTCATCCAAGCAACCTGAGCTGTTCACCCAGGTACATGATGCCTCAACTGGCATCGTTTTGACTGGTTGCTTTCAGTTTGTCTCTGAAGAAGATAGTGAAATGTTTGAAGAGAAAAGGGAACCTGTAGCTTGTCGATCAGCAGGCAGTTCTCCATCACACTGGGCTGAGACCACAAAGGTTTTCTAAAAACAAACTTGATCAGACAACTTGGGACAGTTACGTTACTAACTATGCTGGATAAGAAACAAAAAGGGTTTCCTTACTTTGACCAGAGAAGATGATTTCTGACAGATGTGTTATTTTAATGATCACAATATAACAGAGAAAAAGGTCAGAGCAAACACTTTATTGATCCAGCCACTGAGCTAATCTGTTGCTGACAAAGATGGCAGTTAACAAATATATAGATAACATAATGAATCCTCAATACTCAACTCATCTCCGCATCTGGAATTCTATCACTGCTTTACATCTGAAGATGTGTTTCTGCCCCACTGTCACATAGACCAGCTGGTGTGCACAGAAAAAACACCAACATACAGGCAACTTTTGGGGTTTTTTTTTACCAAAAAAAAACAAAAAACAAAAACCAAACAGGTCATAATCCTATATATGCAAAAATGAACAAACTCCATAGACGGGCTTCTAGCAGCACGAGCACTGCAGTTAGGATTTATGACAGAATGAAAACATTAACCCCAAGGGTTAGGGTTGGTTTCACTACAGCAGGTTAAGAAAACAGATGGATGGATGGATGATGATGAATGGATGGATGGATGGATGGATAGATGGATGGATGGATGATGATAGATGGATGGAGGATGGATGGATTTTTGATTGATGGATGTATGGATGATGGATGTATGGATGATGGATGTATGGATGAATGGATAGATGAATTGATGATGGATGGATGATGGATGGATGGAGGATGGATGGATTATTGATTGATGGATGTATGGATGATGGATGTATGGATGAATGGATAGATGAATTGATGATGGATGGATGATGGATGGATGATGATAAATGAGGATGGATGAATGATGATGGATGATGACAAATGAGGATGGATGGATGGATGGATGAATTGATGATGGATGGATGATGGATGGATGATGATAAATGAGGATGGATGGATGGATGGATGTATAGATGAATAGATGGATGGATGGACACTTGTATGGATGATGGATGGATGATGATAAATGAGGATGGATGGATGATGATGGATGATGACAAACGAGGATGGATGGATGGATGGATGGATAAATGATGATAAATGATGGTAAATGAGGATGGATGATGGATGGATGTTGATGGATGTATAGATGGATGATAGATGATGGATGGATATGCAGATATCTGGACATATAGAGGACAGAGAAGGGTTTCTCCTCTTTTCTCTCTCTCTCTTTCTCTTTCTTGCTTGTTTTGTCTGAGCCTGTTTCCTAATGAAGATGTAAAATGTCAGTTTTTGAAAGCGCAGGCTGAAAAAGGTCATCTCTGGGCTTTAGCACGACAGCTCAATTCCTGGCTCATAATTCAAATCTGGCATGTTTCTGTGGAAACCAGTCTGCATCTAGTCTGGTCCAGTACTGCCTCATTTTCCACATTTCTTTAAAGCTTGTGGTCATGATAGAAATGTTGCGTGTTTATGGGTAAATAAGGGGAAGTCTGGTATCACCATGAAAGTTTCCTGTTTCTTTATGCAAATTAAACTTTTATTTTTTTTATATTACAAATTTCAGGAAGGCAAGTTTATTTGTGTAGCACATTCAATGTACAAATACTGACAGTAAGTCAACTGGACAGCAGTCATCTGACAAAGACACATAAAGATGTGTATCAGCTGCATTACTGTAAGAATTCATATTAAATTTCTGTAAATTTCTGTCATATTAGTACCAAAGGTATATATATATCTTTTTTTTTCTTTCTTTCATTTATTTACAGAAGTGGTCTGAGGAACTGACCCCTGGGGAACTGATGGTTACTCAGATTCAAGCTGCCAATGAGAAAGTCCAGCCTTCTGAGTGGGATCTGAAACAGTTAAGAGTCACTCCAGAGAGTCCATCCAGTTTCCCATTTGCATAAAGGTATTTTATAGACAAAAAATCCTTAATGTGCATAAACTTGTGAGGGAAAATCTTCATACGGAGTTGAGGCAAACTTGAAGTTTAACGTTTTTACAGAGGACATCATTTAATTCAGACAATATCATCAATAATCAGAAAAAGCTCCTGTTCTCCTTGTTTTTGGGATGAAATGTTTTATAAGTCAAGCTGCGAATGACATTAAAAACTTTATAAACACAGACAGGAGCAGAAGATGAAGGTGTGGTGTGTGGAAGTGCTGCTGAAGACCCAGAGATGAGAAAGATTAAAGCGAGACGATGACAGAGTCTGGTAGAACGTCTCATGTTGAAGGATGAAGCAGAGGTCTTTAGCTTAGTGTTTGCACCCTTGATGATTGATGGATGATGATGATGATGATGATGATGATGATAACTGCTGTCATGTTGTGCCAGCTGACTGAGAGGTGGGAGGCTGAGCTGGATGTTTGCACCAGAGGGATTCAGGCCCAGCTTGGCTTTCCTGGCAGGGGTCCTCTGCTGCTGTAAGTGGGTCACCCAGTTCTGTTCTGGCCTCAGCGCCCTAGATCAATATGGAAATAAGATGTTTGTGAATCAGCTGATGTAGCCGGAGCGCCGCTCTGCCTTTTCTCGCTGGCTCTGAGAGTTTTTCTCGCTGGCTCTTCTGCCCGGACCCGGGTGGCCCCCATGGTGATGGCCTGGGTGGTCTTGGTTGGGGACAGCCCTTTGTGTAGAGGCTCCCTGAGAATACCGTTTCCTTATCTGGTGCACATCTGGTGCAAATGCACCCGGCCATTCATTCATCTTCTTTTAACTGTTACAGGGCAAACAGGGCATGGGTGAGGGTGGTTGTGGGTGGGTGTATGTGTGTTAGTGTTTTATCTATTTTGATGTAAATTGTTTTATAATGTAAAGCACTTTGTATTGTTTTTAAGCACGAAAAGTGCTATACAAATAAAGTTTGATTTGATTTGATTTGATTTGATTTCAGGACGAGTTCCTGACAGGCAGTTCAGGTTTTATGGAGGCGTTCACGTCTCATCTTTATGTATAAAAAGATTCAGTTTGTAGCCACATGTTTAGCATGTGCTGCGTCAGATGGAGCCGGTCGACCGACCACGATGACAAACCTAAAGTGAGGAGGAAGTTCAGGATAGAAAAGCTGTGAGGAGCTGCATCTCCATCACGCCTACAGAAGGACAGTAAACCTCTCAGCTATCAGTAAAAACTCTTCACCCTGTCAGGAGGTGGTTTTTCAGACGCATAAAGTGGAATGTAAACTCTTCTCCTTCATACGTCATTGGACGTGACGTAGTGATCACATGACCCATTCACTTCAGGATGACTTCATCTTCTGATGAGGACGTCGACATCGAGTCGCTGAACTGGAACATCTGCTCTGAGTGAAAACTGTTTAGTTTCTCCATCCTCCTCAACATGGCGTCTTGCGGCACCAAATACAACCAGAATTACAGCTTATGAGCAAACGCCGTTCAGCAGAAACAAACAATTTGTTCTGTTTAGAACAACTCCCACCTTCAGTGCAGAAATATTGCTTTAGTTTCGTGAAAAAGAAGAAATGCAGTTAAAACACTGAATCTTCACCAGAGAGGGATTAGAACCAGCAACCTTCCCTCTCTTCCTTCATTTGGTTTTCCTCTTTAACTTTTGTCGTCTGTAATCAGCTGATTCATCTTGTTCCTAACGAATGTTTGGCGTTTTTATTCCTACGTTGATGCTTAATTCATCCTAAACTTCTCATAAGTCATAAAACTTGTGTCTTCTGAAGGCACATCATGATTCTCAGGGGGGGTGATGCGTTTCCATCAGAACGCGTCACATGCCAGCGATGCTGAGCTGATCCGGTTTCCATCAGGACACTCGATGCATTTTTCTAAGATGAGACATTTTTTCTCCAGGCTGCCGTTCTACAGGTTAGTGTGTTTTAGTCTTGTTTTCCCAGAATGCCATGGGTTGTGATCCTCTTCTTCATGATGCATCCCTTCTCCAACAGACTCGAATGTAAGTGTTTGCCAGGTTTCTGCAGAGCTGGTGGACAGAAGGTGTGATGGAGAAGCAATGCATCTGAAAGCTGCAGGATGGTAGATCTTGAGGCCCGGACTTGGGCTGCCCTGCTCGATCTGGTTGAGTTGAAGCACGCTCACACTTTTGTCGGTGGACGAGTTTGTGTCATTGATGGTGCACATCACCGACTGGGTGCAGCAGCTCAGCCTGTTGTGTTCATTCATTTCTAATATCCACACATCACTTTCAAATCAAGTCTTCAAACCCAAGTCTGCATCAAAACAGCTTATCCCACCTGTACAGCCCAATGCTAGCTCCATGCTGTCCTCTGGTGGGATGATGTGCATCTCTTCATGGTGTTCCAGGTTTATGTTGACAGATTTAAGGCTCCTTCCTGCTGGTTTACCTTTACCTGCCCTTATGCTTGTATGTGGAGACGTCCGTTGCCACGGTTAGTTCAGAGTTCACGTAAACATGGTTCAACAATGCACCGCAATTAAATAGTTTATAATCTTCCAGAAACACCAGAAGTAGTAGTAGTATACAACCAGTTTTCTTTACGACTCCTTTCTGCATCTTCAGGTGCTTTTTATTTGACGTTTCTTCATTGTAATCTTCCCGTCCCCTGGTTTGTTCTTTCCTCTGGTTGTGAGTCAGATACACAACTCAACACAGCCGGAATAGGGTGGATTGCCCTCTCCGGGTCGGGAGTCAGGTCCTGCCTCAAGTGGAGGAGTTTAAATATCTCGGGGTCTTGTTCACAAGTGAGGGAAGGATGGAGCGCGAGATCGACAGATGGATCGGTGCGGCGTCTGCAGTAATGCGGACTCTGCGCCGGTCTGTCGTGGTGAAGAAGGAGCTGAGCCAGAAGGCGAAGCTCTCGATTTACCAGTCGATCTACGTTCCTACCCTCACCTATGGTCATGAGCTGTGGGTCGGGACCGAAAGAACCAGATCTCGTATACAGGCGGCTGAAATGAGTTTCCTCCGCAGGGTGGCCGGGCTCTCCCTTAGAGATAGGGTGAGGAGCTCGGTCATCCGGGAGGAGATCAGAGTAGAGCCGCTGCTCCTCCGCATCGAGAGGAACCAGTTGAGGTGGCTCGGGCATCTGGTCAGGATGCCTCCTGGACCTCCCTGGTGAGGTGTTCCAGGCACGTCCCTCTGGGAGGAGGCCCCGGGGAAGACCCAGGACACGCTGGAGGGATTATATCTCTCGGCTGGCCTGGGAACGCCCCCCCTTTTACTAGTGCACTTGTAGTGTACTAGTGCCACTTTTGGTGGGAATGAGGATCTCAGTGTGCATAGATCCACCCCTATACAATCGGACAGTCTAGTGGACTGTATGTGCACCCTCAATCTGCTGCGTCAAGCATCTGTTCGATGATTTCAGGAAAGAAAGAGACATAAATCAATGTGCAGCTACGTTTATTGAAGACATTATAATCCAGTTCCAGTGATCTGACAGCAGAAATAAATCCAACACGTTTAAACTTTCAGTCACCAGATTGTGATTTTTTGTACACAATCTTTAGAAATGTATTTATTGGGACTTGATTAAAATGTTTATCTAATAAATTACAGGCTTTGAAATTAATAAACCATATTTTAATTGCATATATTTGCCCAAAAAAAGCAACATTTTTATAATTTAAATAGATTTTGTGGATGGCTAAAATAACAGAGACACACATTAATACTGTAAATTCACAATCAGATGACTATTGTCTGGAAAAATACTTAAATTTTATTCAAAACAGTAGTTAAAAAATATAAAATATCTCTGGCAAAAACTGAACAGACCGAACATGAAAATGTCATTTTCAGTATTTTAACCAGCATTTTTCGACATTTTCCAGTGATTTTCCATGTTTTAGTCCACACAATTTATTACCAGACATTAACATGTGGCAGTAAACAGACTGGGCTTCAGTCTGGTCCTGCAGCAGAGTTGATCACTTCACTGCAGCTCGAAGTTGGATGCTGCAGGAGGACTGAGCTTCTAGAGAGTTCTTCGGGACGGGGAGGGGCTTACGCAGCTTCTAGAGAGTTCTTCGGGACGGGGAGGGGCTTACGCAGCTTCTAGAGAGTTCTTCGGGACGGGGAGGGGCTTACGCAGATTTTAGAGAGTTCTTCGGGACGGGGAGGGGCTTACGCAGATTTTAGAGAGTTCTTCGGGACGGGGAGGGGCTTACGCAGCTTCTAGAGAGTTCTTCGGGATGGGGAGGGGCTTACGCAGCTTCTAGAGAGTTCTTCGGGATGGGGAGGGGCTTACGCAGCTTCTAGAGAGTTCTTCGGGATGGGGAGGGGCTTACGCAGCTTCTAGAGAGTTCTTCGGGACGGGGAGGGGCTTACGCAGATTTTAGAGAGTTCTTCGGGACGGGGAGGGGCTTACGCAGCTTCTAGAGAGTTCTTCGGGATGGGGAGGGGCTTACGCAGCTTCTAGAGAGTTCTTCGGGATGGGGAGGGGCTTACGCAGCTTCTAGAGAGTTCTTCGGGACGGGGAGGGGCTTACACAGATTTTAGAGAGTTCTTCGGGACGGGGAGGGGCTTACGCAGATTTTAGAGAGTTCTTCGGGATGGGGAGGGGCTTACGCAGCTTCTAGAGAGTTCTTCGGGACGGGGAGGGGCTTACGCAGCTTCTAGAGAGTTCTTCGGGATGGGGAGGGGCTTACGCAGCTTCTAGAGAGTTCTTCGGGACGGGGAGGGGCTTACGCAGCTTCTAGAGAGTTCTTCGGGACGGGGAGGGGCTTACGCAGATTTTAGAGAGTTCTTCGGGATGGGGAGGGGCTTACGCAGCTTCTAGAGAGTTCTTCGGGACGGGGAGGGGCTTACGCAGCTTCTAGAGAGTTCTTCGGGACGGGGAGCGGCTTACGCAGCTTCTAGAGAGTTCTTCGGGACGGGGAGCGGCTTACGCAGCTTCTAGAGAGTTCTTCGGGACGGGGAGGGGCTTACGCAGATTTTAGAGAGTTCTTCGGGACGGGGAGGGGCTTACGCAGATTTTAGAGAGTTCTTCGGGACGGGGAGGGGCTTACGCAGATTTTAGAGAGTTCTTCGGGATGGGGAGGGGCTTACGCAGCTTCTAGAGAGTTCTTCGGGACGGGGAGGGGCTTACGCAGCTTCTAGAGAGTTCTTCGGGACGGGGAGGGGCTTACGCAGCTTCTAGAGAGTTCTTCGGGATGGGGAGCGGCTTACGCAGCTTCTAGAGAGTTCTTCGGGACGGGGAGGGGCTTACGCAGATTTTAGAGAGTTCTTCGGGACGGGGAGGGGCTTACGCAGATTTTAGAGAGTTCTTCGGGACGGGGAGGGGCTTACGCAGATTTTAGAGAGTTCTTCGGGACGGGGAGGGGCTTACGCAGCTTCTAGAGAGTTCTTCGGGACGGGGAGGGGCTTACGCAGCTTCTAGAGAGTTCTTCGGGACGGGGAGGGGCTTACGCAGATTTTAGAGAGTTCTTCGGGACGGGGAGGGGCTTACGCAGCTTCTAGAGAGTTCTTCGGGACGGGGAGGGGCTTACGCAGCTTCTAGAGAGTTCTTCGGGACGGGGAGGGGCTTACGCAGGTTCTAGAAAGTTCTTCAGGACGGGGAGGGGCTTACGCAGCTTCTAGAAAGTTCTTCAGGACGGGGAGGGGCTTACGCAGCTTCTAGAGAGTTCTTCGGGACGGGGAGGGGCTTACGCAGCTTCTAGAAAGTTTTTCGGGACGGGGAGGGGCTTACGCAGCTTCTAGAAAGTTCTTCAGGACGGGGAGGGGCTTACGCAGCTTCTAGAAAGTTCTTCAGGACGGGGAGGGGCTTCCGCGGCTTCTAGAAAGTTTTTCGGGACGGGGGAGGGGCTTACGCAGCTTCTAGAGAGTTCTTCAGGACGGGGAGGGGCTTACGCAGCTTCTAGAGAGTTCTTCAGGACGGGGAGGGGCTTACGCAGCTTCTAGAAAGTTCTTCAGGACGGGGAGGGGCTTACGCAGCTTCTAGAAAGTTCTTCAGGACGGGGAGGGGCTTCCGCAGCTTCTAGAAAGTTCTTCAGGACGGGGAGGGGCTTACGCAGCTTCTAGAAAGTTCTTCAGGACGGGGAGGGGCTTACGCAGCTTCTAGAGAGTTCTTCGGGATGGGGGAGGGGCTTACGCAGCTTCTAGAGAGTTCTTCAGGACGGGGAGGGGCTTCCGCGGCTTCTAGAAAGTTTCTCTGGACGAGCGAGGACCTACGCAGCAGCAGCTGCTCCAGAAAGCAGTAGAGGATACGGGCTTTCACGTTACTCACCATCTTCTAGTAGAGTCACTAAGGGTAAAAATGGCAAAATATGGCGCTAAAGTGTTGCGTTTCAGAAGTCAGCTTTGTGTGCATCAGTGTAATCTGTGTACCAGAAAATGGTGAAGTGTTCTGTGGTTAAACATTCACATTTTTTAACGCGTTAAAGTCCCACCCTTACTGTTTCTACAACCAGTTCATCATTTTTTGACCTATAATTTCCTAAAAAGGTTTAAAAATTCATCCTATTTGGCAGAAATCATCTAAAAAGCACAGTAGAGGGTTTAAACTATTTCTTCAGCTCATGCAGGAAGTTTGGAAGTTTATTTTATAAAATGGGAGGGAAAACCTCCTGTTTGAAGTTATTTTCTCAGTTTTTAGTTTTCAGATTAAAATTAATAGAAAGTATGAAGGCAGCTTGAAAACATGACATAAATTCATTATACTGTAAAAAAAAAAAAATTTAAAAAAAAATAAAATAAAAAAGGAGTATTACATCAATATTTACATTCAGCATTATGTGGAATTCTTTAAATAAACAGCTTATATGTAGCAGAGTGAGAACATACAGTGTTCTAGAGGTTATAAAAATACATGGCTTTGCTTCCCTGGTGCACAATCTGATCAGGTTTTTCCGGCCGATGTTGGATGTGATCAGTCATGAGGAGGAAATGAGGAAACCTCCGATGAGGCGAGGAAAAGCCTTTAGCTTTGAGATGCTGTCCCTGATCAATAATATTATCCTGATCAATAATCTGTGACTCATCACCAGCTGTTTTACTATTTTTTTTCTTTTCACAGATTTGATCCGAAACTGAACCGGGCTAAAGGAGGTGTGTGACCTGAAATGGTGTTTCAACCTTTTGGTCAGTATCATAAGGAAAAATATCATTTTCAGTTTTGCCGTTTTACTTTCCAGGAAGATCTGACTTTTAGAAACAGTCTGAAGTGCTTTAAGAACATCAGAAGTTCCGGAAAATCTCCAGACTGAGATCCTTCTGGTCTGGTTTCAGAAGGCAGCGGGACACCAGAATCCTCTCTCCTGATTGGAAGACCACAACGGTTGACTTAGCGCCCAGAAAAAATAAAATCTGAGGAGACACAGCAGAGACCGGTGAGACGGAGCTTAAACACTCGTCCTCCTGACATCCAGCATATAGAACAGGGGTCACCAACTCCAGTCCTTGAGGGCTACCATCCTGCAGGTTTTAGTGTTTCCCTGGTACAACACATTTGATCCAAGTGAAAAGGTTCTCCAAGAACTTGTTGTCATCTTCTACACCTGCCTGTTAATGAGCCATTGGTTTGGGTCAGGTGTGTTGTACCTGAAAAACAATAAAACCTGCAGGATGGTAGCCAATCAGGACCAGAGTTGGTGACCCCTGATATAGAAACTAACTGTTTCTGTGGAACGAGGCAGAAAATTCACATTTAAAGGATTTTTAAAGGTTAAATATCCTAAACAGGTTTAAATGTTTGGTATTTTTGTCCAGGTGGAACTTGTATGAATAATGTATAAACAAAAAAAAAGGAAAATAGATGATTTTTAAGAATTTTTCTGCAGTTTTTGGACACATGAGGGTACAGAGATACGAGATTTATCAGCAGAACAGGAAAAAACCCTGGATGTAAAAGAAACAGAAGCAACATGGCTGAAATGGTCACAAAGTTTAAAAATAAGCTGAAAAAATGGGGGACCTAGGGGGTAAGAGGGACCGATGAAGACTGGACCGGACATGGACCCACCATGGCAGTACTCTGGGTTGAAGTTCTCGTAGATGGGGTACAGCGGGTTCTCCTGCTCGCTACGATGCTTCCTGGCCCTCAGGACGTCACGCACACACTGATGCAGGAAGGCGTACTGGCACTGAAACACACGAGGATGTCGGTCAGACGTTTGGCCAACACCGCGTCCTGGGCCAACAGGACGGGCGGGGACTACCTCGGTCTGGACCATGTGCTGACGGTGCAGGCGGAGGTCAAAGACGCAGCCATACAGGTCGATGGTTTCTTTGGAGTCCAGCTGCTGCAGAACCCGATCCAGCGCCATAAAGGTTCCTGTGCGCCCGACTCCAGCACTGACACACAAACACCAGATCCAGATTAGGACCAAAACTGGGTCCAGATGACAGACCGTGGACCATCTGGCTAATCAAACTGGCGTCTGACCCACCTGCAGTGTACAACGGTGGCTCCGGTACTCGGTGATCGGTCAATGTAGTCTCGGACCGTCCTGACAAACTGGATCAGGGACTGGGTGCTCTCGGGGACGCCGTGATCCGGCCACACGGTGTAGTGGAAGTGGCGAAGAACCCGAGGGTAACCGCAGCTGCTCTCCTGGAAACAACACGAATGACTTTCTATTGGACTCGAACGTCTCAGAGCTTCTACTGTTGATGTGACGGAGGACACCAGGTACCGAAGTGATCTTGAACTCCCGGATGGTCCACTCAGGGAGGACGGACTCCGACAGCATCTGAATGACCAGGTCACCGTAGTAGAGCGGCTCTCTGTCTGCAGGCCAGTACTGATCACATTTCACCTGGAAGCGCAACACGTGTTTACAGGCAGGGAGCGCAGTTAGCGCAGCGTAGCGCCGGTTAACCACTAGCTTTAAACATGTTGCACACGTCAAGTAACACGCCTCAGATGATCAGGTTATTTTAAATGACATTTTAAACTTTATGCAATTTAACAAAACAGCAAATAAAGTTAAAAATAATTTTTAAGAACATAAAAATCTTCGAATCCCGTCAGCGGCTAACTTCTAAATACACCGTCCAGCAGGGGTCTCCAACTTCAGTCCTGGAGGGCCGTGATCTGGCAGCTTCGCTTTGGTTCTCTACTCCAACGCACCTGAATCAGGCTGGATCCAGCAGCATCTCGTACATTTAAATCAGGTGTGTTGGAGCAGAAAAACAGTGAAAACCGTCTCGATTGCAGCCCTTTTAAATAAACTAAGCAGCAGCTTTCAGACAGACGTCCACTGTGGTGGACCAGATGCAGAAAAGCCGAATGTCTGACTGGTTTCAGTTGGAGATTTCTACTTCCTGCTCCCAGAGCCGGACACACCGGAGCAGGAAAACCAACATTTCTATCTAAATATTAATGTCCAAAACAAGGTAATGGTGGAGTTGGTGGACAAATCCCACAAAAACTCACCCGTCCTTTCTCTACACACTGCGTCACCATGACGACGTTGTAGACGCCGTATTCCCACACCATCCGCCAGAAATCATCCTTGGTGCCGGGCAGCGGCCCCTGAGTTGCGATGTACTCCCTGCGGTAGTTATTACCCTGCAAACACGGAACACGTCAGCCTGGGGACGCACGGGTGTGTGTCATCTTCTGCATCAGTGTGTGTGTGTGTTCGTACGGGAATGTAGCTGGCATTGATGTAGTCGGAGCAGGGGTCGTCCTCCAGGTATGACAGCTTCACTCTGGTGGAATCGTCTGGAAAACACAAACTTTATGAGTCCTGATGGAGAAGCTGTCGGACAGGAAGCTTCACACGACTCGTTGCAGGAAGATTCTGATGTTTACTGATGAAAAGATTTAGCTCAGCTAAAACTAAACATCTGCTAATGTGTCTCCTGTAACTCTGCCTTTCATGGAGATCCCGCTCGTTTCCATAGCAATGAAGGACCTGCTGGTTTCCATGGCAACGAAGGCCCTGCTGGTTTCCATCGAGATGAAGGGAGGTTTCATAGTGAAGTGTTCTCTCTTCTGTCATAAACTGTCCTGGTCCTCACGTCTTTCTGGACCCTCGTGGAGTTTCTGAGGTGAATGTGGGGTCGAAACCTGCATTCTCCTGATGGTGTCCATCATCAGTTCTTTACTCCTTCCTAGCATTACTTAAGTCATTCCTAGGAATACTTTACTCATTCTCAGGATTACTTTACCCCTTCCCAGGATTACTTTACTTCTACCTAGGATAACTTTACTCCTTCCTAGGATTACTTTACTCCTTCCTAGGATTACTTTACTTCTACCTAGGATTACTTTACTTCTACCTAGGATAACTTTACTTCTACCTAGGATTACTTTACTTCTACCTAGGATTACTTTATTTCTACCTAGGATAACTTTACTTCTACCTAGGATTACTTTACTCCTTCCTAGGATTACTTTACTCCTTCCTAGGATTACTTTACTTTTACCTAGGACAACTTTACTCCTTCCTAGGAATACTTTACTCCTTCCTAGGATTACTTTACTTCTACCTAGGATAACTTTACTCCTTCCTAGGATTACTTTACTCCTTCCTAGGATTACTTTACTCCTTCCTAGGATTACTTTACTTTTACCTAGGATAACTTTACTCCTTCCTAGGATAACTTTACACCTTCCTAGGATTACTTTACTTCTACCTAGGATAACTTTACTCCTTCCTAGGATTACTTTACTTTTACCTAAGATTACTTTACTTTTACCTAAGATTACTTTACTTCTACCTAGGATGACTTTACTCCTTCCTAGGATTACTTGAGTCATTCTAGGATTGCTTTACTCATTGCCAAGGATTACTAGAGTCAAACTATGATTACCTTTTCAAGGATTACTTTTCTCATGTTTGTGTTGACAGCTGAGCTTCTGGTTGAACAAACAACCTCCAGGCACAGAGTCAGACTGATAAAAAGGACATTTTCAGCAGTTCCACTTGACTGACAACATCTTTACTTAAACTGTTGGGCGGAAAACAAGCAGGCTCTAAATCATCATCAGCGAATCTGAGGTTTGTCTGCTTTGAGGAATAAAAATCTATTTTATATTTGGAAAACTTGCTTTATGAATAGATTTCACAAAAATGAGGTAAAGGGAAAGATTAACAAAGAACCACCTACGGAGATCCTATTGTTGCCATGGAGACATGCTACAGATGCCAGTTTTCTGGCTTCTTTGTGAGTTTTCTCTTGGAGATACGAGTTAAAGTGATACTAACATGGCAGGATGTTGTTGTAACGGTTCTTTCCTCGGTTTTCTGGCAGTCTGGCGACATCCATCGTCTGGTTTCGGCCCACATCCTTCAGATCCTGCATGAACCACATTTACTTCTGAATGTTATCAGTTCTGAGCGGTAACAACCTGAAGTCAGCAGGACAGTCGTCTGTACTGGTGGTTATATCATACATATATTTATATATATTAGGGTTTTTTTCTTTTTAAATCGGGTCCCAGCCCTAATATATGTATATATAAATATATACATTTACATATGTATACATAATATACATATGTAAATGTGTATAAACTGAGATAGAGAAACAGATTGAAGTAATTTCTCTCATCAGAATTACCTCAAACTCTTCAGACAGCAGGTAGTTGGAGTCGGCCTGCAGTTTGGACAGATGGGTCTCGAAGTGGCACGCTTTGATGGGACTGAACACAGAAATCAACAAACATGTAAAGTTTTACCCGATCAGCTGTTAAAACAGTTTCTGAGAAGCAGAACTCACCTGGTGACTCGACGATTGCTGCAGAGAAACAACAAGAAAACGTCAGTGATGGCAGAGATTTTGTTGCATCAGGTTTTATTTCCACCTCTGCCTGTTCCTGTTACAGTAACTTTGCATAAAATACAGTAATGGCTTAATGTGACACGGTGTACCATTTACTGCTTGCTTTGTTTCTACATTGTGTCATTGTCATTTTGAGACCATTTTCAACTAAAATAACAATAATTTCATAATAATGCATGTACACCCTTTCAAAGATCAACATACTTTAATTTCTAAAGAACATTTAGCTTGATGTGCAGAGTAATTAATGCTAATCCAGTCTGCTAAAACAGACATGTGGTCTGTAAACACTGGGAGTTCAGGGTCCAGGCAGCAGTGATACAGTCTATGGTAGAGCTATTATAATGGGGCATGTTTGGACTTGACCAGAGGTGGAACAGTAAAATTGAATGTCTTTGATCGCTTTCAGTAAACTGTTATTTTTCATGTGATTATAAAGTTGTGGAAATGCTGTTTGTAACATGTATGTTCATCCAGACAATTCATACTGGCTGTGAATTTTTTTTTTTTTTTTTTTAATGGCAATTTGATCTTTGCAAGATTTTTCAAATTGTCGCCTTTTCATCAACATTAAAGGGCAGAATGGCTTTACCAACTATATGGTCTGAGTGCACACCATGTTGTACTGTCCTGTTGGTGTTTAATCTGTGGGTGAAACACCTCAGCGATCTTAGACTGTCAGGAAAATGGAGCTAGCCTGTTTGTTAAGGTCTTTTTTTTTCCCAGGTGGGAAAACTGCAGCTGATGGTTGTGTTTTAGGTGCAGAAGGAAACTTGTTGCATTGCCGTGTTTAGTTAAAATGTCTTAAACATGGTACGAGAAAAAGACGCAATAATGAAAATTATTGCGTCCAACAAACTTATTGCTCACATTTTTTATTATTGTGTGATTAATTGACTGATTGCGACAGGCCTAAGCGGGTAGTTTCTTAGCATAGTTAGCATAACAGTGGATCCAGCTAAAACACAACCGCCTCAACGTTTACATGGTTTCAGAAGCTTTCAAAGGTGGTGTAAACGGCAGGTTTTTGTTGCATGAAATGCAGGCTTTAGTCCGGCTTTACCGCCACTATGAACGCTACTGAAACCATGTAAACATGCCGTTCCACCAGAGGAGAAGCAGATGCAATGGTCCGGGTACTTGTTGGATAGGTTGGAGTTATGTTTGAGTCATCTGCTATGAATTTGTTCTGTTCATGCACCAAACCTCTCTATAGATTATGTTGAGAGATGGTTTTATCAGTTTCAAGGCTTTTTGATCCACAGCGGCCACCGTTGTTTTTACAGGTCCTGGAAAAGGTGAATGCGATACACGATTTGTGTTAGATGGGAGACATTTTTACTCAACGCCCCTCTAAAACAAGGTTTCTGTTTATGACTCAAATGTTGTTTCTAATTCCTTTATTTGGAATATTTAGCATTTTTCTGTGCAGACATCTGTAATTTCAGTGCAAATGAAAACAGTCTATAGAGAATTCTCCTGTTTTAGGCTTTTAAGAAAAAAGTATTTTCTAGTTTCTACTGAAATAAGGTGAAATTTACCCCAAACAGTAGAAAGACGTTACCAGAACAGAGTAACTAACCATCCTCCTGTGTTTTTGTGTTTCGGCTTCTCTGATTGGCTAACTTCAGGAAGTCCTGTCGGTGTATAAATAAAGTTTTATTAACTTATATTTAATATTATTTCATGTCTATATAAACAGGTCCCTTCCAGTGGGGGTGACACTTTAAACAGTGGTGAAGCTAAAAGGTCCTTTATGTGGCTCTCATGAATATTTTAATTGATAATAAAACTGCTTCTGTGTTTTTATGATTGATCAGACGTTTTACCATCAGACTGCTACTTAATGAGCTCATGCACACATGCGCGCACACACACACACACACACACACACACACACACACACACACACACACACACACACACACACACACACACACACACACACACACAGAGTGTTTAGCTGTTGGCGTTGACTGCTGGCTGAGGGATGAGGTCGTCTGCTGGACAGAGGCAGCTTTTATTGGAAAGTAACATTTCACACACTTACCTCCTCACACCCATGTACATCCCAGAGCTGGGAACTTCCTTCCACATGCTCATCCTGACCACCGGGTTCTCCTGCACGGCGCTGCACAGGACATAACACCATGTGAGCTAACAGACAAGCTAACGGCTAATTGGCTTATTGAAACGTTAGCATGACGTGTTGAAGCTTGGATCCTGAAACATGAATAAAAATAACTGGTGATCATGCTGGACTGATGAAGATGTGTGTACTCACACTTTACGCAACCTCTGTCTGTACACCAGCAGAGACACGACGGCCACCATCATCCCGATGAGGAACATGCCAGCGCTCAGACCCTCCACCACGCCACCTAGCGGCTCTGAGGCAGAGCGGCGAGCATCAGCACAGAGTTTACATGTTACAAAACCAGCAGCTGCGACGGGAAACGTCCAGTTTAGTCCCGTTTGTCCTACGTTACAATCCAGGCCCAGCAGAACATAACACTGCTGGGTTTTCAGAAGTTCAGGCAGATAAGGAGGCGCCACAGTTTCCAAAAACACTCAGCAACTGTTCAAACTGGGACCCAACTGGAAACCAGTGCTGGTTAAAAGACAAGCAGCCTGACTTGACTGACTGGCACAGAGATCTGCAAGTCATCTGCATACAGACGAACCATCGCGTTTACGGCGTGCAGTTACTGGTCCTGAAGGCAGCATTTCTAATGAGAACAGTCTGGGCTCCAGGATGGATCCCTGTGGTACGCCGAGGTTTGACTGCAACCAGTCCAGACCTGAAGGTCTGCTGAGCCAGACCAGCAATGGGACTGGATGGTCCAAAGTGTGCAAAGCTATGCTGGGGTCAAAGCGAAACAGGTTTTTTGGGGAGGAAAATCAAGGGACAGGAAGACAAATACCCAAGGTGGATTATCCAGTGGGCATTATGGGCACAGGCCCAGGGGCCCACGCCCACTTGGGGCCCATGTAGGGCAAACCCCAGCAGTTTGGACCTAAAACAAAATGTAAATAAAAGCCAGAAAGTTACACTACAATGTCTCATGTGTTGCTACTGGTACCATTGGCTGAGAGATGTTAGAAATGTAGTTTCTCAGTGTATCATTCACAATTTTCACAGTGTTGCGGTGGGGAAGGGGGCCCCTGGAAGGCTCAGGGACCTTGCACTTTTAATCCGGCCCTGCAAATACCAGACCAGAATTTTTCAGTTTTTTTCTAGAAGATTGTGACGGGACAAAAGTCTTCTTCAGAACTTTGGACTAAAATGGGAAACAGGAGTAAAATGAGAGAAGACAGCAGAACCTAAAACGGGTTTTAAAAACGGGTTCAGATGGGTCAGAACCTGAACTACAGCTAACGAAGGTCAGGAAACGTGGACCAGTGGTGTCTCGGGTCTGTTTCTGCATCTTGGAGGGAATGAAGTCCAGAGGAGAGTCGGTCGGTCTCATCCGCTGAACTGCTTCAGAGTTACCATGGCAACACTGACTCAAACTGATCAAAGACACACATGGTCATGGCTGTCTGTCCAGACCCTGTTCTGTCCAGGACAGTATTGACATAAACAGGTTTTCTGGTGTGACATTTCCAGCTGATCGGTTGGTAAATTGATTTAAATGATCATTAGTTTCTAGAGTCATCTGTAAACTCTGACGTTCAGGTGTTCAGCGTTGGGTTTCTCACCTGCGTGAGTCCTGAGCGGCGCCGACAGGTAGGTGTCGCTGAAGAGCGGCTGCGTGAACTCTCTGTGGTTTTCATCAAACAGTTTGGTGAAGGCTCGCACACTCAGCCTGCGCGCACACACACACATCTGGTTACACACCTGTGCTGCTGTGTGTGTGTGTGTGTATGTGTGTGTGTGTGTTTAGTTTACCTGTAGGAGGTTTTGGCTTTTAGTGGCCCGTCGCAGAAGTCGCCATAGCTGTCGCTCAGGTAGAGGTCATCGTCATGGTAACGGTCACACGTCCCACCAAGCCGGTCTCCTCCGGCACCGAGGTTCACCTCCACCACCTGATCAGTTATTGATCAGTTTAGTAACGCTGTGACGATGAAGCAGCTTCCTCTAAACAACGGTTACTAAAAACATCTGAAAAATACAAATCTATGAAAAATATTTCTCTTTTAGAGGGGAATTCTTCACGTCCAGACCAGGTGATCTCAGTCAGTTTACTGTTTTAAACACTTTCACCCACAAAAAGCAACTTCATATTGACTCTAAACACTGTTACAGTCTTTGGGACTTTGGGAGTTTTGGGGACGAGATGGTTCAAACGGGAAACCATCGAGCAAGATATTTTTCTATTCTGTGGCGACTGCAGACACGGCGACACGCGATGAAAGGCTACACAAGGTCCAATGACTTTGCAGGTCATGAAAGATGACGAAGTTGAAGTTTCTAGCGGAGCACCTGCAGCCAAACAAGCGTTCTGGTCCACGAAGTTCCAGTCAAATGCAGGCGAACATTTCCACTGTGGTCGAATGGTTCCTTTAGCTCCGTGAAGACAAGACGACAATGAGACGCCTTTCCATCATGTCAACACTCTGCGTGTGTGGCCTTCGTTGAAATACCAAATGAAGGTAACCCATAAAGCTGCCGACCAGACCTCCAGATCGGCGAGAAAGTCCACAAAACGGGTAAAACGTGCGCTAACTGGGTAGATTCCTGTTCACAGCGTCTTGTCCCCTCCTCATTTCCACGTCTGCATAGATGTAAAATCATGACATTTCATGTGAATAACACTAGGTACAATAAAAGCAAAATAAAAAACTGCGACAGGAAACACGACATTCAGAAAAACATCTCAAATATCGCTGAAAAGGTTTTACGCTCTCATGAGAACGTGTCCATTTAGAAATGTGTTGGAAAGGTGTAATAAACATGTTTTTTGTTATCTCTACGCTGCATATTAACTGGTTCATTTCAGGTCAAGATGCTTCTGGACGACTTCCTTCATCTCCTGATGAGGACAGCCGGGGTGGAAACTAAATATTTGTTCCAAAACGTGAAACGCATCTCCATCCTCCTCAAAGTGGAGTCTCACAGGACGAGATTTTACCAGTACTACCAGTTACACTGTTCACTGGAAACGCCTGGAGAGGACTTCAGATTTACTGCTTTTATTTTGAAATGCGGAAGCGCAGCAAAAGAAAAGTTGTTTAGTCGTTTGTTCAAGCCATTCGTTGTATTTTTGTTTTGTAGACGTAAACATGGGTTCTGTGATGTGGAGGTGTTTGGTCCTTCCAGGCCACCATAGTTTACTGTGGGTGTTGTTACCTGTCCAGCGCCTGACTCGGCGTCCTGAGGACATCGGCTGGGGAAGTAGGCGGTCTGGTACGCCCGGATGGAGGCGTTGCTGATGTAGTCGCGGTAGGAGGGCAGCGGGTGGCGCTGCTCTGGCTGCAGAATCTCACTGGCTGTTGGAGGACAAAGTGGCGTTCAGATTGTTTTTCCATATTTGTAGAAAAAAAGTCTTATTTTAACGCAACTGCTAGTGTGTGTGTGTGTGTGTGTGTGTGGTACCGTCGGACTCCGCCACGACGACGGTGAAGAATCGCACGGCTCCGTTGGAGTCGCTGAACCAGGAGCAGTTGAAGCGGAAAAAGATGGACGACGACGTCACTTTGGACGACTTCTCGCTGACGTGCACGCTGGGAGGCGGGACCGGAGGACCTGAGAGGACATTAACTGGTTTACAGCAGCTGTCAATCAACCAGAAAAGGCTTGTAGGTGACGTTGGTAGCGGAGCTGGTGGCAATCAGGACTTTTCCACAGTCCCGGTGTTTTTCTGCCTGTAAACAAAGTCCAACCCGCTCCAGACGGAGACTTTCAAACGGGAAACTTTCTCTTTGTTTGGGTTCTTCTAGAGGAAAATCCCGGCAGAAGCCGTGAAACTCGAACTGTGAAGTGAATCGTGACTAAAACAGCTCCGCTCGACGAGGAAGAACGTGGAGGAACATACAGAGATGATGATGAAACAGGAAAGCTCGGAAGGAAGAGAAGATGATCTCAAGCTCTCAGCCGTAAACCTCGTTCAGAGTCGAACACCATGGTCACCATGGAGACACCCCACCAGAGAAGCCCCTCAGAAGGATCGGAAGTCCAGACGTTTTCTACAGAATGCTACGTCGCTAAAGCTTCCACTGCCGTTAGCCGAAGCCACCTGAACTGCTACAGGTCAGGTTTCATCAACCTCCAGCACACAGGTGTCAGACTCCAGTCCTGGAGGGCCGCTATCCTGCAGGTTTTTGTTGTCTCCATGCTCCAACACACCCGACCAACATTCATACATAGGTCGACAAAAGCTGCTGGATCCATTTGATGTGAACCAGCTGTGCTGGTGGAGAGAAACAACAAAAACCTGCCGGATACCGGCCCTCTAGGACTGGAGTTTGACGCCTCAACAGGTCCCCCAAAGAGCCGATGAGATCTGCGAGGCTTCAACTGTTCCGGGATGACATGATAACATTAACGTCACGTCCTCGCAGAGTGGTGGCGGTCACTGGTTCACGCTGGCTGCTGCGTTTCCGCCGTCATGGCTGCACGTGGGTTCCCATCACAGAGTGGATGAAAAATGGACTCAACTTGACCAGGAAAGTGCAACATACATCAAACCCATCACCTTTTGGAGGTTTGGTTCATGCAGAACGGGCGTCTTGATTTCACTGGATTTAATGGGAAAGTGTCCAAACGTTGGACTGGTCCTGCATCCATGGTGAAAAATGAAAAGATACTCGTTTGTCTACAGCTTGAGCATCCATTAACTTGGCTTTTGTAAAACAGGAAGCAACCAGAATGATGAGAAGCAGCGAACGAAGCATAAAACCAAGAACAGGATGGAGGACTCCACCGCTTGTTGGTCCTCAGATGCAAATGGCCGCCTTGCTCACTGGGAAGGCCTTTTCTCACCAACCAGTTTGATGACTTTATGAATGCCAGGAGACAGCTTTATCGTCTTTATCGTCCTGCTCCAGCTGGACCGCTCAAAGCTCCAGGATGTTGTGGAGCTACGTGGTTGATCACGCCTCGCGTTCTGCAGAGACAACAGGATATTCTGCCTCTTGCTTCCACACAGTTTACCATGTTTCCATCAGGGATCATGCTGGATGAAGTGGTTTCCCACCCGGATGAAGCCGAACCCAGATGAACCGTGTCGATAATAATTGTGCTGTTTTTACTTTAATGCAAATGAACACCTTAGTTCCGCATACTGATCTCTGCCGGGCAGATTTGACACATTTAGAGTGGTGGGAGATGAAATGGGAGAGAAATCATCTGCTCCCACAGATCCTGTCATCCAGGGGCCACAAAGTCGGTCCTCACGGTTTTCCATGAATCCCTGCTCCAACTGCTCCAACACACCTGGCTTCCATTAAATGGATCCAACAGCAACACTGAGTGATTAGTTTGAGTGAAGTGTGTTGGAGCAGGGATACATGGAAACCCTGCAGGATAGCGGACCTTGAGGACCGGAGCTCGACCCCCTGCTGTAGTCCTTCCAGAACTTTCCGGCCTGCCGTACCGTGCTGAACTCCTGCTGGACCACACGAGGTTCTGGTTCTGACGCCGAGTCCAACATGGATCCAGCTTCGACCATATAAGGTCAAAGTATTTATGGAGTATTTTATGAACTGAGACCTTCCATCCATCCCATCTCTGAGAGGTTATTTCTCCTCCGGGCTGGGAATCTTCCGGTGTCATCTCCTTCTGTTTTATCCTGACTCTACGTTCCCAGTCTGGTTGTGTCAGGATGATTTACGATGTAACGAAGGCAGAGGCTGGCTGGAAGACGAGCCGAGGGGAACAAAGAGAGAAAAAGAAGCCGTTTTGGGTCACGGCGACTTCTCTAAAAGGACAAATAAAATGACGCATTAAAGGTGGAGGATGTTTCTGCTTGTGAAAAAGTTCCAGGCTGCACCGGGAGTCGACTGCAGCTGCAGATTGGCCCAGTTAGGGAACACTCATGCACGTTTCATCTGATTTGTTTTCATAAAGTTGGGAAATAAGTGAAGGCAGAATAATCCTGATTATCTGACAATAATCCCAGCAGAAGCTTCTGTAATCCAGACCAGCAGGACTGGTCCTGCAGAGCAGCGTTGCTGCTGGAACGTCTGGTTCCTGAGGAACCCCATGTGTCTGCGGAGCTTCAGACGACCCGCAGGATGAACTGACGAGTCCTGCTGGCGTCTCAGGTGAGCACACCTCTTTACACACAGCTTTCACTGTGCTGGAGAAGCTCATGGAGTGTGTGTGCCGGTGTGTGTGTGAGGAGCAGGAATACTTTAGGCCTTGTTGGAAGATCAGAGAGCCGGTGGAGGCTCAGACCTTGGGGATTCATTTATCATGGAAATGATGCGTGTGTGTGTGTGTGTGTGTGTGTGTGTGTGTGTGTGTGTGTGTGTGTGTGTGTGTGTGTGTGTGTGTGGACACTCACGGTCGATCATGGTGACGGTGGTGTGTGTCGCCGGTGGGCTCGTCTGTCCGGCTGACGACACTCTCACCATCACAGAGTACTTCCTGAAGGCGTCCAGGTGGTTGAGCGTTACCGCGGTGACGCCTCCCGCCAGCCTCAGCGCAGAAGTCATCTCTCCGTCGTCATGACGACGACATTCAACCTCATAGGAGTCGAAGTCCGCCAGCGGAGGCGACCAGGAGCAGGAGAGGGAGGAGGAGGAGAGGGGGAAGCAGTGGATGGACTTCAGAGGAGACGGACCTGAAGGAGACGAGGAGTGTTTACTTCCTGTTAGTTTGGCTTTTATTTGACCTTGTAAAGAGAAATAAAGTCGCTGCGTTTGTTTATTCAGAGCTGCTTGGTGATGATGAACGTCTCGGTTTAAGAGACGATGAAGGCAGCCCAGCGAGGACAGAGAAACAGGCGTGGAGGACGATGCATTTGTCATGTAGTGTGGTCAAGCTGAAGATAAACCTGGAACAAGTTGTGTTTTCATCCCTGCAGCAGCTCTGAGCGTCGCCCTGCTGAACGCCAGCAGCTTTTCTGTTACAGGATGCATCTGCAGACCGCCTGTTTGGTCGCACAGAAACAAGGTCGTTCTTATAAATACTGGAGACGTGGCCTGGATTTATTTTATTCCTCACGGCGATCCGCTCCGATCCTTGCAGCCAAAACTGCTCAAACAAAGTGATTAAAAATGGATCAACGGCAGGGAAGCAGACGTCTTTGTTGTTCTGCTGCCATCTAGTGGTCAACTGGCTGGAAAACAGCCTCCACTTCATTCATCTTTTAGTTTTTATGCATTATTATTTTATGTTTATGTTTATTTTAGGTTGTTTTTGATGATTTGGCAAATATAAAAAAAAAGCTGAACAACTTTAAGTTCTTAACACCTGAATTTATTTATTTATTTAGTTATCCTCGCAGTTCAGCTTTGTCCCTTTCACAAGGGCTTGCCACAAAGGAAAAACACAAATAAAATACTAATATATGAAAATAAGATTAATAAATACAAAGAAAAATACATACAAATGAAAGATTTGTATAAAAATATGACTGAGGTTGATAAGAGCTGTAAAACTGATAAAATGTTCAGCTGTTTTTGCCTCCTTAAAAGGAGAATTTTATTATGAAATTTGGAAAAAAAAAAGATCAATTTCTTTGCATTGAGTATGATTGTTTTTTACATTGATGCCCGTTCTGTAGCTTTGGAATATTTCAGTGAACACAGAAAATGAGAACAGTGTCGGGCCGAGGACGCCGTACCGGCATTGATCCATCTCTGCTGATAACGATGTAACAAACCAGACTGTTGGGTTGCATCACGTCGTACATCCCACTGTGTACTTTAATCATTCATTACGACTGATTACTGTGACTGCTTCCAACTTGTCTCGGGATTTTTTATAGCTAGAAATAAAAAGTAGAAGTAGTTCGTGTGTGTGTGTGTGTGTGTGTGTGTGTGTGTGTGTAGTGAATGCGTTTCAGTTTTAGACCTATACATTATTAAATCTCCCAAATATGGGGACTGTTTCAAATTGGTCATATTTTTTATCTTAAATGTTGACTCATATTTTAATTTTGATTCATGGATTCATGTTTTGTTCTTTGGCTCCACCTACTTATCCTGATGTTCTTCTGGATTGGCTGGCTGCTGACTGTGGGACCACCCATGGCTCCGCCCCCACTGATGGTCCTCAACGTGAAGTTGTACTGTCGCCCTGGAAACATGCCAGTAACGACCTGCATGGTCGGGTGACTGTGTGTGATGGTCAGGTGATCTGCAGGAGTCCATTGCAGACTGAAGTTGTCGTAGTCTCCGGAGGCGGGGCCAGACCATGACAGCTCTATCGTGTCATTGGTTGGGCCTGGTTTGATGGACAGGCGTGTTGGTGGTTCTGGAGCTGGAAAAACAAGTGTAAAACTAGAGTCCAGGCTACAGCCAAAGCTTGTCGGAGTTATTTTTAAACAGACTTACAGGTGCGTCCAGATGCTGCAACCTTATTGGTCAGTTCTCCACTGTGTGTGATGACCTCAGCACGATACAGTTTACCAGGAGTCAGCTCGAGAAAGGTGTGGCTTCTGTGCTCCGCACCCAATGTTTGCTCTCGCACAGTGGTTCCAGCAGCATCATACAACACCACCTAAAAACATCCAACGTTTACCACCACCCAAAAACAATTCAACGTTTAATACCCCCCAAAAACCATCCAATGTTTACCACCACCCAAAAACCATCCAATGTTTACCACCACCCAAAAACCATCCAATGTTTACCACCACCCGAAAACCATCGAATGTTTACCACCACCCGAAAACCATCCAATGTTTACCACCACCCAAAAACCATCCAATGTTTACCACCACCCAAAAACCATCCAATGTTTACCACCACCCGAAAACCATCCAATGTTTACCACCACCCAAAAGCCTTGCAACGTTTACCACCACCCAAAAACCATCCAATGTTTACCACCACCCAAAAGCCATCCAATGTTTACCACCACCCAAAAACTATCCAATGTTTACCACCACCCAAAAACCATCCAATGTTTACCACCACCCGAAAACCATCCAATGTTTACCACCACCCAAAAGCCATGCAACGTTTACCACCACCCAAAAACCATCCAATGTTTACCACCACCCAAAAGCCATCCAACGTTTACCACCACCCAAAAACCATCCAATGTTTACCACCACCCAAAAGCCATCCAACGTTTACCACCACCCAAAAACCATCCAATGTTTACCACCACCCAAAAGCCATCCAACGTTTACCACCACCCAAAAACCATCCAAAGTTTACCACCACCCAAAAACCATCCAATGTTTACCACCACCCGAAAACCATCCAATGTTTACCACCACCCAAAAACCATCCAATGTTTACCACCACCCAAAAACCATCCAATGTTTACCACCACCCAAAAACCATCCAATGTTTACCACCACCCAAAAACCATCCAATGTTTACCACCACCCAAAAGCCATCCAACGTTTACCACCACCCAAAAACCATCCAATGTTTACCACCACCCGAAAACCATCCAATGTTTACCACCACCCAAAAGCCATCCAACGTTTATCACCACCCGAAAGCCATCCAACGTTTACCACCACCCAAAAACCATCCATATGTAAGTCGCTTTGGATAAAAGCGTCAGCTAAATGACTGTAGAATAGAATAGAATCCAACATTTAACACCACCCAGAAACATCCAACGTTTGACACCACCGAAAAGCCATCCAATGTTTACCATTCATAACTATCCGTTTAACACCACCCAAATCAACCAACAGAATTAACGCCCAAAACCATACAAGATTTACTACCACCTATCAGCATCCAACATCATCCAACAACATCCAACACCACCCAAAACTGCCCAATGAGACACAGAACAATCCCACAATCGTTTTCACCACCTGCTGTGCTCATGAACACAAAGTTAATATTTTTCTTCTTCTTGCCATCTACTGAAGGTTTTAATTGTGATTTATCAAAGAACATGATTTTTAATCTTTCAGTCATATAAAAACCAGCTGGTTTACCTGGTAGTTGCTCCAGCTTCCCTCCCCCTGCTGCCAGCTGGCTGTCAGTCTGTCCGTCCGGCCTGAACTCTGGATCTGCAGAGACGAGACCGGAGACGGGACTGCACAAGAAACAAAAAGCAACAATGAAGTCACAAAGTCAGATCATAGGGGACATTTATATGTCAAAAAACAGAAAAACATAACGGAACACGTCAACTGACCGGTTCGCGCCAGTACAGACGAGTCGCTGCTCATGCTTCTGCTCCTGCTCACAACCTGCAGCCTGTACAGACTCCCTGCTTGCAGGTTGGAGAACACATAGCTGTCTGCATCTGGAGCGACTTTCTTCCGGTCCACCAGCTCACCTGCAGCCTGTCGACGACACGTAGCCGAAACAAACCGAACATTCATCCTGACGTCTGTCGCAACAGGCTGAAACAATCCGTCACATCAGCAGCAGAAAAGCTGGACTGTCCGCCCACCTGGTGCTCGTTCCTGCGACCTGCTGTTGCCTCGGCGGCGCTGTACAGGGACAGATCATAGATGTCGACGTGGCCGTCTGAGGGACGCCAGGAGAATCTGAGAGATGAAGTGTTGACCCATGTGACGGTCAGATTACTGACCGCAGCCGGACCTGAGCCAGAAACAAACCACCGTCTTTAAAAGCTCAACTTTCTCCATCAGTCAGCATCGTCTTGTAAAAAAGACTCACGTGTTTGACCATCAGCTGTGGCGACGTCCAGCGAAGCCACGCCGCCGCTTAGTGTCACAACCTTCACGTGATACCATTTCCCAGAGGTCAGACCCTCCATTCGCTCGCTGCGAGCATCCACTGCGACCGATCGATTGATCAGAGCGACGCCAGCTTGGTCCAGCAGCTGCAGGCGGTAGCCGTCGTACTCGCCCACTGGCCGCTCCCAGCTGACGGTCAGGCTGTGGGTGGTGTGGTCGTTGTCGGCCTGCAAGGCAGTTACTCTGGCAGGAGCTGCAGGGATGTAAACAGTAAAACCTGTGATAAATCCGGGCTGATCCACATGTTTATTGATCGATTCAGACATGGCAGGTCGAACCTGTTCTGCCTCTGGCTGCGTTGCTATTGGTCAGTGTCCCGCTCAGTGATTGGACAGTGACGGTGTAGGCGTGGCCTGGGATCAGCTCCAAATAGTCCAGAGAGGTTACGTGTTTGGGAACAATACGAGTGTCAATAGCAACCCCGTCCTAAAGAAAGACGCTCCATCTTTAATCCCTTCCATACAGTGAACTCGTTTCTTTTTAAAGAGCTTCATGTTAAATGATCTGTAGCTCACCGTGGTCAACAGAGACACGACGTACATGTCCAGGTCTCCATCTCCAGTCGTCCAGGACACCAGCAGTCCACCTACAGCGTCTGTCAGACCGGGCTGAGGAACCATACGCAGGTTCCTTACAGCACTGGGAACTGGAAGCAACAGTTTGGATGTGGATTTACCAAACCTGGACTGGATTTGTGATTCTGTTTGTGACCAGATGTCCTACCTGTTCGCCCCTCCAGGAACCGGGCCTTCTGGTACTGACCGCTGAACGTTGACACCAGGATCTTATAAAGCCGCCCGGGAGTCAGTGAGGTGATCAGGTGGTGTCGGATCTCGCTTCCCAACGTCACTGGAGGAAAAACCCGAGTGTCGTTGAAGAGCACCGTGACCTGGAGACGCAAAATCAGGATACTGCAGGAGAACTTTGGCTGGGAAGGAGCTTCAGGGGTTCAAAGATTTATTGACAACTAGTGGTGAAAATCAGTATCGCGCTTGTGAATGCACAATGACCTCCAGACAAACATGTAGTCATGCGTGCTGGATCCAGTTTGCTTACCTCATAGTGGTCCACGTCTCCAGAGGCAGGTCTCCAGGTGATGTTCAGATCAGATGTTCCTGCATTGCCTAGCAACAGGTTGCTTACAGCTGCTGGAACTACAACATAAACAATCAGTAAGTAAACAAACTAAAACAAAGAAAAAACACTGTTTTTTAAATTTATCTCAGACTCACGGGTTCGACCGTCAGTGGAGACGCTGCTGACGTAGTCTCCACTCCACGTTTCCACAGTGACGGTGTAGAGCCTCCCTGGTGTCAGTGACGAGAAGACGCACTCGTTGTGTCCAGCAGAGACACTTTTGTTCTGCAGCATGCTGTGGTTGTAGCTGATCAGAACAACGTAGTGGTCCAGATCTCCAGCGGCGTGGCGCCAGTACACCTGAAGACACAACACCTGAACCATCAGCTAAAATAATCATCATTTGTTCCATTAAATGATAAACAGGCTGATCATTACAAGCTGCTTCTGGCGTCCCTCAGGGTTTGTAATTCAGCCCATTTTCATTTCCAGTAAACTGACTTTTGTTGGAATCTCAAACTGCGTTTTATTCAGTTAAACTAAGTTTTTTTTTTTTACTGGTGTGGATTTGCTGGGTCCAGTTCAGCTTTGCTTTTGTTGTCACTGCGTTAGTGTGGAAGAACGCTATGTTAGCTTTTAGCTAGTAGTTGATATGAAGCAACAGGAATTTCAGCCAAATGCCATAGCACCTTGCTACTGAACTACACGTCCAACGAGACAACGTTAAACTGAAAACAGACGGGAGTATCGTCTGCGGCGCACCTTCAGGAAGTCGTCTCTCGCAGAGTGAACAGCTGTTGGGTTTTGCACAGTCGCCGGTTCTGCAAATCACAATAAAAAACTTTTTTTATCAAAAAAATGCACAAAAAAAATACTGATGTGCGTTCTGTCACAGCAAACAGGCAGATTCTTACGTGTTCGCGCCTGAACCACGGTGGTGTTTTCCAGGTCTTTGCTCCTCGTTACTATGACGACTGAGTAAAGCCGTCCAGCGACCAGCGAGCTAAAGGAGCACTGGGGCGGTGAAGACCTGGACACAGCCAGCGTGTGAACGGTTCGCTTCCCTTCCTGAAGATGGACCAGGTAGCTGTCCACCACGCCCACTGCAGGACGCCATGACACCTGCAGAACATCTGACTTACCACCATGAGCAACGGACACCTCGGAGACGGCTGCCGGGGCTACGAACAAAACATGGTTACAGTTACAACACAACAATTTTCTGTTTGTCACAATTTACTTCACTTAAAAAACAATCAAAGCTAAAAAATAAAGAGAAATTGAGCAAAAAGGGAGGTTTTCCAACGGTGTTTGCTCAGGTCATCTGAGGCAGCAGAACAACACACACACTCACACACATCTTGAGTATAATTCAGACATGTTATGGGAACACAATAGGTGGTGTGAGCAGGACGTGTGAGAGTGTGTTTACACATTCATTTTTCTGAGGACGAAACTGAGGATGTGTCTGATGAAGCCTCACCGAGCCGGTCGTCATGTTTCAGGGTTCAGACATGATCTGAGGGTCCAGGTGAAAATAATGCGTTTGAAATGGTTGAGGTGCCACACTGTGTGTGTGTGTGTGTGGGTGGGTGGGTGAGTGCAAGAAACCCGTGTGTCCTGGGAATGCCTTTGTCTGCATGGAACATTCCAGACTTTCTTTTTTGGCATTTGAGTCATTGTTCTATAAAGCGCTTGATGTTATCACATCACACACTTGCTTTTGGTGTCTTTGTGAGGACGCTGGCCCGTTGCCATCATCATTACAAATAAATATCTGACCTTTAACTATATAAAATGGGAAAAACCATTAAAACCAGTCACCAAACAGACTCCTCATATGTACCCCAAACTGAAAACGAGGAAACATTGTTTACTTTCAAAATATTACCAAACATATGTCTTCAACAACCGTCGAATGTGCAGAATATTTACAAGTATTTCACCAGTTTGGGTCTTGTTGTACTTGATCTCATACTATTTACTATAACTGGTAAACAAACAAACCAAACGCACGTCAGATGGGCTGAGGACGAAAATAAAAGCTCATTTTACATCCATGTTTATGATGTAAACGGACAAATTTAAAAAACAAGGATTTTTAAAGGATTTATCTACAGCAGTTTGGAGAAGAGAAAGAAAATCAGATCCTGTTTGTTTTTGTTTTGTTTTGTTTTGAAGGTGTTGTGCTTGGAATCATTGTCCAGTTGCGTCCGACAGTTTCAGACGAGTTTGATGCATCACATAGCTGGACTCACATCTGACTCAAACACACTTTGGTGTCCACATGAGTTACATCCACTCATTGCAAATATCTATGTTTAATGTGCAAATTATCCACCAAAACACATTTAAATTGAAAAACTTTGCTTTTTTTTTTTTTTAAATGCTATGCCACTAAAATGCGATTAATCATAGTTAAGTAATTACAAAGCTTGTTATTATTTAGATTAAATTCTAAATAGAGTCCCACCCTTTTTATATTCATATTATATTCATATTATACATACATTATATATATGTAGCACCTCACAGCAGGGTGCAAGATACTGGCAGGCAAAGAATACACGGAGCACCATAACCATAAACTCAGTGAGGCTGTGGCAGACCACCCTGGAGGCCAACTTCAAGCCAATTGCACAAGTCTCCATCAAATGTGGAATATATATCAAGGAGATGCCCTGTCCCCACTGCTGTTCTGTATAGGCCTGAACCCCCTCAGCCAACTAATCAACAAGACTGGCTATGGATACAGACTCAGGAATGGGGCCACCACCAGCCACCTCCATGGACGACATCAAGCTGTACGCTAAGTGTGAGCGGGACATCGACTCACTGATCCACACCACCAGGATCAACAGCAGGGACATCGGAATGTCATTCAGACTGGAGAAATGTGGACGAATGATCACTAAGAGAGGGAAGGTAATCCATACGGAGGGCAATGCACTCCTAGAGAGCAGAATAACACAGTACAAGATACAAGTACCTAGGCATACCACAGGCGAATGGCCACAGCTAAATACCTGCAACGAGTGAGGCAAGTACTGAGAAGTCAGCCCAATGGCAAGAACAAGAGCCTGGCAATTAGCAGCTATGCCCTGCCAGTGATCAGATACCCTGCTGGGATAATAAGCTGGCCAAAGGAAGAAGCTCATAACACGGATGGTAAAACACGGAAGCTTCTCACCATGCATGGAGGGTACCACCCTAAGTCCAGTGTCCAGCGACTATACACTATGCGCAAAGAAGGTGTTCAGGGACTAGTGAGCATCAAGGCCACTGTCCAAGATGAAACATCCAAGCTCCACAAATACATTAGGAAGAGGGCACCGAGGGATGAAGCACTTAGTGAATGTCTCAGACAATGGAGTCTGGAGGAACACGAGATGGAAGAACCATCATGGGAGGAAAAGCCCCTGCATGGGATGTACCACCGGCAGATCACCGAAGTGGCCGATATAAACAAGTCCTATCCATGGCTGGAGAGGGCTGGACTGAAGGACAGCACAGAGGCACTAATCATGGCAGCACAGTAGCAGGCCCTGAACACCAGAGCGATCGAGGCCCAGATCTACCATACCAGGCAGGATCCCAGCTGCAGACTATGCAAGGGAGCCCCTGAAACAATCCAGTACCTCACAGCAGGATGCAAGATGCTGGCAGGCAAAGAATATATGGAGCGCCATAACCAAGTAGCTGGCACAGTGTACAGGAACATCTGTGCAAAATATGGACTGGAGACCCCTAAGTCCCAGTAAGAAACTCCCCCCAAGGTGGTGGAGAAAGAGTGGGCTAAGATCCTCTGGGACTTCCAGAACCAGACAGATAAAATGGATGTGGCCAACCAAGCGGACATAGTGATCATGGATAAGCAGCAGAGGAAAGTCGTAGTGATTGATGGATCCATCCGCAATGATGGAAATATCAGGAAAAAGGAGAAACTGGAGAAGTACCAAGAACTCAAGGAAGACCTGGAGAAGGCCTGGAGGGTGAAAGCAACAGTAGTACCCATAGTGATCGGAGCACTGGGGGCCGTGTCCCCCACATTGGAGAAGTGGCTCCAACAGATATCTGGTGAGACATCAGACATCTCCGTCCAGAAAAGCACAGTCCTAGGAACAGCTAAGATACTGAAGAGGAGCCATATCTACAGCAAGCAGGTTGCTGGTTTGATCCTCGGCTGGGGCGAGGTTTGGACAGTGGCCTTTCTGTGTGGAGTTTGCATGTTCTCCCCGTGTATGCGTGGGTTCTCTGCGGGTACTCCGGCTTCCTCCCACCATCCAAAGACATGATGTTGGGTTGATTGGGTACTCTAAATTGCCCATAGGAGTGAGTGTGAGTGGTTGTCTCTGTGTGGCCCTGCGATGTACTGGCGAGCTGTCCAGGGTGTACCCTGCTTTTTGCCCAAAGACTGCTGGGATAGGCTCCAGCTTCCCTGCGACCCTTAATCGGACTCAGCGGTTAGGATAGTAAATGAATGAATATAAACACACGTACATTAAGCCTATGTATTGAAAGAGGATTTAGTTTCCTTTATAACTGAATTCATTCCAGTAAAAACTGAACTTAGAAAACAAAGCATATTTTATATTTATTGTTTGTTTATGAAGCTCTGAACTGCAGTGACGTAAACACCGTGAAATGTTTATTATCAGATATTATACAGACTTAATAAAAACTGCATCAGTCACAAAAACAAAGGTATATTTCCAGTAAGCATCGCGTTCCAGCAGATCATCAGCAGAGGAGGAAATGTTGTGATGTGTTCTGCTGGTTGTTTGGTCGACTGCTTCACTGAGTTTCCTGTCACAGACGCTGATTGTGTTCGACATGGAAGTCCAGCATGGGAATATTCTACAGACACAATCAAATCCCAACTGACCGGCAATCAAACCCCGTTACATAAATAAGTTTGTCTGTCTAGGTTTGTTTGTTTTACGTCTTCTGATTTTTTTCTCGCTGCCTGAACAATAAGTTCCTCTGCTGGAAAACAACCTTTATTTGTTCGTGAGTTCATTTTCTGTCTTATAACACACATAGAGAAAGCTGTATGGGAACAAAGTAGGAGTTGAGACTCGTCTCACCTGTACGAGCCTCCAGACTGACGGCTTTGGACGGCAGATCCCCGCTGACTGTGGCTGCCTGCAGCCTGTAGAGGGCGCCAGGTGTCAAACCGACCAGCAGCAGAGAAGAAGAAGAAGCAGCAACGCTGTGGTTCTGAACCACAACACTGTGAAAGAAAACAACTAATAACCATCCTGTATTTTCTTCACGTTTACAGGAAATGTTTTGTAAATTAGCCGAGAACATAAATAAATCCAGGAAACAGAAAGTTTAGCTTCTGATGATCGCATGTCAGTCTGAACCATAGACGGTATATGAAAGATGAACGGAGCCTCCAGCGGTTAAAAGTGAAGCCTATGTGGAAGTGTATAAAACTGCAGTTCCCCCTTCATCCACTAGGGGCTGCAAAACAGAGCAAATCCCCATAGACTCCCATGTTAAAAAGACCAACCTCACAGCAGAAATAAACATGTTTACAACCTGGTTCAAAAATCCATTTTATGTTCAATAGGTCAGGTTTATCTTCATGACAACTGTGGGGGGAGTGAATTTTTTTCTAACTCACCCGTTTTAAAGTAATTTAATCTCAAAGTTCAGCATATTTAGGGGCGGGTCCTTTTGATTGACAGGTACTTGATCTCCCACTTCAAGTCAGAAGAACGTAGAACAACCGCGGTTTTTAGCCGGTTAACAACATGACTTAGCTTTAGCCCGCTTACCTCCGTTAGCTGGTTAGCTCCTGTTATCTCCGGGTTAGCTCGGTTAGCTCTTAGCTACAGAAAGCTCGGAGTTCGCTTGATGTCAATCATCCACCATGACGCTCACAGCCCTCCTCTCAGCTCCACCTCTTTGCCCATATTTGTATTTTCCGGGCGAGACAACACACATGCCCCTGCCAAGATGGTGATGGTAGGAACCGCCCACCAAACTTCAACTCAGCTCTTCAGAAACCTACAGGTGACGTCACGGAGGCTCCGTCCATCTTTTATATACAGTCTATGGTCTGAACCCTCGAAGAGAAGCCAGGTTTAGAGATGCAGACAGAAAAGGGTTCGAGACTCACCCGTCTCTCAGCAGGGTCATCGTGTACGAGTCCACGTCTCCCGGCGGTTTTTCCCATGATGCCTGCAGGCTGTCCACTCCCGAGCTGCTCATTTTGATGATTCTCAGTGTCTCTGGAACTGAAACGTGTGACAGGAACGTCAGGAATCTGCTCCAGTTTCCCTCCCAGAGGTTCCGCTCTTCCGCTCACCTGTCCTCCCCTCCACAGACACAGACGTGTTCAGGTTTCCACTCCTGGTCGTCACGGTGATGCTGTACAGTCTCCCAGGTGTGAGAACGTTGAAAGTGCACTCCCTCATGTTCGGCTCCACCTCTCTGGTATCCACGGTGATGTTTCCTTAGAGATGGTAGGAATCAGAGGAAAATACATCATCCTTTCTTGATTTCAAGTTGTTACACGTTAAAACAAAGTCCTGGCGTTACCATGGCGAATGGTGAGGAAGTAGCTGTCACGTGACCCGGAGGGGGCGTGGCTCCACATAGCGCTGAGCGAGGTCTCGTCGGTGTGGCGAATGTGGAGGTCAGAGACCGGCGCAGGTGCTGCGGAAAGATGAGTTTTATTCTACAGGCAGGTATTTGGTTAGAAACTGGATGTTTCCAGGTAAACTTCTTGTTGGACCATTTCAGGCCGGCAGGTATCTGACAGGGCGTCATGCTGCTGCCCACCAGCAACCTGCTCATCCTGGACTCGGACTCAAACCGGACGAGACCCAGCTGGGTCACACTGAGGACAGGAAGCAGCTCAAACCTTTTAAAGTTGGTTTCTTTGGTTCCTAAAAGCTTTAATCCTCGCTGGGTTCTGGATCCTCCTGGTTTACAGACTGAGCTCTGGTTGCAGAATCTAAAACATGTTGGGCTCGTCACCGTCACAGCAGACGGAAGCTGGCTGCATGTTGTACCTAAAGGCAACTGCACAGCGACTGGCGGAAAGTCCCGACATCTGCTCAGTTTTCTGATCTCACCTGTTGATCCGCCGCAGCTGCTCTCGGCCGTCAGACCTCCACTCTCCGCTCGCAGCACTGCTCTGTACAGCCTTCCAGGTGTTAGTTCCGTCCCGGGAAAGCTGAAGTTCTCAGCCTTCTGGTCCACAGCGGTACTGACTAACAGCTGGGAACCGTCAAACAGGAACACTCTGTAGTTCTCCCAGCGGCCAGCAGGGGGCGACCAGGTCAGGACAAGGCCGCCGGACGACGAGGGAGACAAGGACAGCCGAGACGGTGGCGCCGGCGCTGGAGACGCGACAATCGACCAGATGAGAGAAATAAAAGAGAAAATGGAGAGGAGACTGGTCTCATCATCTCACCTCTCCTGACGGTGATTTCTGATTGGTTAGTCAGGCTGCCACTCCGGGACGTCACTGCAACCTGATAGGCTGAGCCGGGAGTGAGCTGGTGGATGGAGACGTCTGTGGCGTCCGGAGGCAGAGTCATCTCCCAGACCTTCGTTGCACTGAGGGAGCAGGTGACGATGAGCGAGTCCACGTCGCCTTCAGGATGTTGCCATGACAACCACAGGCTCGTGCTGTTGTTGTCGGTGGTGATGTTGGAAACAGTAGAGGGCGCTAGAGAGAAAACAGAGCCTTGTGACACTCTCTTCCTCACTCTCCTTGCCTTTCTCTGCTCCAAACCAGTCGTTCCTTCGCAGAAACGCTTCGTTATTCCCAGCGGGAATTTTCAGCATAAAACAGCGACGCAGTGAGAAAAACAACAAGAACCCTCCTTTTATTGTTTCATTGCTCTCTACCTGTCTGAGCCTCGATCGTCCTCCTGTTCTGCAGCTCGCCGGCCTCCGTCACCACGGTAACGTTGTACAGCCGCCCCGGCGTCAGGCCGGTCAGTGAGTGTTGCGTTGTTGTGCTTTCCAATGTCGCGTTTTTCAGCAGACCTGCAGACACGGAGGTGAAGAGGAAAAGGTCACACGACCTGCAGAGTTACTTCAGTTTCAACGTTTCAGGCCGATGACGTACCGGACTGGTCCGACAGCTGCAGCCTGAAGCGTTGCGTCCTGCCGGACCCGGCCTGCCAGGACAGGCCGAGGCTGCTGCAGGTCCTGGACGTCACAGCCAGGCCGACCACCGCTGACGGCTCTGAGGAAACACACGATCCATCAGAAACAACCTGCTGACCCTTAAAACTTCAAGCCGTCTCAGCCCGTTTCGGTTCAGAACCAGTTCAGAACCGCCTCAGCCGTCAGATTATCAGGAGGAAATCATGTAGAATGAATATGTCAGCAGATAGAGCAGCACAAACACCAACCAGGGGAAGAAACAGATTTATTACCAACACAACCATCAGTGTTTTCCCCTGACATAAAGCTCTCTGATTGGTGGAACACTACACATGTCTGACCCGGCCCGCTCGCTCAGACCCATAACCACCAACCTGGGCATGATGATGGACTCAGGTCTTAAACTTGACAAGTTAATGCAGTTGTAAATGTAGTTTTTATCCTTTTAGCTAAAGTTAAATCTTTGTTTCCTTGCTTCTGGACTGCTGCAACGCACTTTATTCTGGAATTAATCACAGAGCAGTTTATCGACTGCAGTTAGTCCAGAATGCTGCTGCGCCTCTTAACCAAAACACATGAGCACATCTCCCTGATTCTTCGTCTCTGCACTGCCTTCCTGTTGGTTTCAGAGCTGATTTCAAGGTTTTATTTGTTTTTAAGGCGTTGAACGGACAGGACCCTAAATACATTTCTGACCTTATCCAGATTTATACTCCGCTGAACTCTGAGGTCAGAAGGCCAGCTCCAGCTTATGGTCCTGAAGACGAGGCTTAAAACTCGGGGGACGGGGCCTCAGAAACTGTAGAATGCCCCGCTCCCCCATGTCAAAACGGCCCCCACCCTGGAGTGTTTTGAGTCTCATCGTAAGACTCATTTTTATTCTCTGGCTTCTGACACTGTGGTCCTCTGTGTCTTTGATTTTATTTAATTTTATTCACTTATTTATTGGTTTTTACCCAGTTATTATGATTAATTTTAAGCTTATTACTTTGTATTTATTGATATTTTAGTAATGCAACCTTTTTTTTGTGTTTTAATATGTGCAGCATTTTGTATTGTATATATTTATATAGCACATTTTATAAACGTAAAGTGGATTGGACTGCATGTAACTGAGTTATAAACCTGCTGGACGGGATATAAACGCCTGGAAAAGTTCCAGAGATCACCTAAATGGTAAGATTTCCATCAAAATCTACCCCACCAAGTTACACAGCATCGTTCCTGACAACCTGATGACAGAAGAGATGTGGCTCGGCGGAGACCGGTGGGTTTGTCTCAGTGGATTCATCCCGGTGGGGTTTGTCCCGTTAGGTTTGTCCCAGTGGATTTGTCCCAGTGTGTTTATCCCAGTGGGTTTGTCCCGGTGGATTTGTCCCGGTGGGGTTTGTCCCAGTGGGTTTTGTCCCAGTGGGTTTGTCCCAGTGGGTTTGTCCCAGTGTGTTTATCCCAGTGGGTTTGTCCCGGTGGATTTGTCCCGGTGGATTTGTCCCGGTGGGGTTTGTCCCAGTGGGTTTGTCCCAGTGGGTTCGTCCCAGTGGGTTCGTCCCAGTGGGTTCGTCCCAGTGGGTCTTTCCCAGTGGATTTGTCCCAGTGTATTCGTCCCGGTGGGGTTTGTCCCGGTGAGTTTGTCCTGGTAGATTTGTCCCAGTGGTTCGTCCCAGTGTGTTAGTCCCAGTGGGTTTGTCCCAGTGGATTTGTCCCAGTGGGTTTGTCCCAGTGGATTTGTCCCAGTGGATTTGTCCCAGTGTGTTTATCCCAGTGGATTTGTCTCAGTGGATTTGTCCCAGTGGATTCGTCCCAGTGGATCCGTCCCGGTGGGGTTTGACCCAGTGGGTTTGTCCCGGTAGGTTTGTCCCAGTGGGTTTGTCCCAGTGGATTTTTCCCAATGGGTTTGTCCCAGTGGGTTCGTCCCAGTGTGTTCGTCCCAGTGTGTTAGTCCTGGTGGGTTTGTCCCAGTGGATTTGTCTCGGTGGGGCTTGTCTCGGTGGGTTTGTCTCAGTGGATTTGTCCCAGTGGGTTTGTCCCAATGGGTTTGTCCCAATGGGTTTGTCCCAGTGGATTCGTCCCAGTGGATTTGTCCCAGTGGATTTGTCCCAGTGTGTTAGTCCCAGTGGGTTTTTCCCAGTGGATTTGTCCCAGTGTATTCGTCCCGGTGGGGTTTGTCCCGGTGGGTTTGTCCTGGTAGGTTTGTCCCAGTGGTTCGTCCCAGTGTGTTAGTCCCAGTGGGTTTGTCTCAGTGGATTTGTCCCGGTGGGTTTGTCCCAGTGAGTTCTGCCCAGTGGGTTTGTCCCAGTGGATTTGTCCCAATGGGTTTGTCCCAGTGGGTTTGTCCCAGTGGATTTGTCCCAGTGGATTTGTCCCAGTGGATTCGTCCCAGTGGATTCGTCCCAATGGATCCGTCCCAATGGATCCGTCCCAATGGATCCGTCCCAATGGATCCGTCCTGGTGGGGTTTGACCCAATGGGTTTGTCCCGGTAGGTTTGTTCCAGTGGATTTTTCCCAATAGGTTTGTCCCAGTGGGTTCGTCCCAGTGGGTTCGTCCCAGTGTGTTAGTCCCAGTGGATTTGTCCCAGTGGATTTGTCCCGGTGGGGTTTGTCCCAGTGGATTCGTCTCGGTGGGGCTTGTCTCGGTGGATTCGTCTCGGTGGGGCTTGTCTCGGTGGGTTTGTCTCAGTGGATTTGTCCCAGTGGGTTTGTCCCAGTGGGTTTGTCCCAGTGGGTTTGTCCCCGGTAGGTTTGTCCCTGGTAGGTTTGTCCCAGTGTGTTAGTCCCGTTGGGTTCGTCCCAGTGGATTTGTTCCGCCAGTGGATTTGTTCCGGTGGGTTTGTCCCGGTGGATTTGTCCCAGTGGATTCGTCCCAGTGGATTCGTCCCAGTGGATTCGTCCCGGTGGATTCGTCCCGGTGGATTCGTCCCGGTGGGTTTGTCCCCGGTGGGTTTTTCCCCGGTGGGTTTGTCCCCGGTGGGTTTGTCCCCGGTAGGTTTGTCCCCGGTAGGTTTGTCCCAGTGTGTTAGTCCCGTTGGGTTCGTCCCAGTGGATTTGTTCCGCCAGTGGATTTGTTCCGGTGGGTTTGTCCCGGTGGATTTGTCCCAGTGGATTCGTCCCAGTGGATTCGTCCCGGTGGATTCGTCCCGGTGGATTCGTCCCGGTGGGTTTGTCCCCGGTGGGTTTTTCCCCGGTGGGTTTGTCCCCGGTGGGTTTGTCCCAGTGGATTTGTCCCGGTGAGGCTCTGGAAATGGAAAAGTTGCATTCTGATAATATCGTCTGACCAGAGTCTGAAGCAGGGAACAAACACACCTGTCAGCCCACAGTGGGAGGTACTGTGAGAAAACACCTCCCACTGTGCTCTCGTTGTGACAGCAAGGCCACAGATGGAGGCGACGGATCCTGTTCCTGCTACAGTCTTCCTGAACTTCAGCTTCAAAACATTTAAATCACTTTAAAGGAACAGTCCCACTGTTTTACTGCATGTTCAGCTCCCAGTTACAAAGCTAAGCTAACCGCTATGCTAACATGGACCTGCAGTTTGTTTATTCATCAGGAAACTTTTCATCCACCTGTTTCAGGTCCAATGTCAGATTCCTGATAAAATCAAGCAGGCGGTCCGAGATCAACCCGTTGTAAGTCAGCGTATGGTCACATACGCTTCAGCAGATCCCTCTGATTGGCCTGAATTCACTGGACAGAGACACCAGCCATCCAACCAAACTACCAGCTGAGGATGGCGCAACACACAAAATGGGCACGGGATTGGTCAAAACCCTTCCAGGATAAAGATGTGTAAGCATCTTTACAGAACAGTAAGCAGCTGTACAGAATTCCCCTCTGAAGTCGCGCTGTCCTCGGCAGCAGATGCTACGACTAAAACATTTGGCAGAACAGCTGCTTTTATCTGGAACAACACACTTTAGTCAAAAACCGCAGGACTTAGGATCTGCAGGACGGACTGCGAGGAACCCGAGTCGGCCTGGAGAGGTCCGGTCTCCAGGCGGCGCGGTTCGATGTGGTGATGCATCGTGGGAAACGTGCTTCTCTTCTTCTTGGCAAAAATAAATCAAAACTTTGGTTGATACCATAGACTGTATATAAAGATGGGCGGAGCCTCCATGACGTCACCCGTAGGTTTCTGAAGAGCTAAACTGAAGCTCGGTGGGCGGTTCCTACCATCGCCATCTTGGCAGGGGCATGTGTGTCGTCTCGCCTGGAAAATACTAATATGGGCAAAGAGGTGGAGCTGAGAGGGGGGCTGTGAGCGTCATGGTGGATGATTGACATCGAGCGAACTCCAAGCGTTCTGTAGCTAAAAGCTAACAAGCTAACCCCAAGATAATGGGAGCTAACCTGCTAACGGAGGTAAGCGGGCTAAAGCTAAGTCACGTTGTTAACTGGCTAAAAATCTGACTTGAAGCCAGAGATCGGTACCTGTCAATCAAAAGGACACGCCCCTAAATATGCCAAACTTCGAGATTAAATTATTTTAAAACGGGTGAGTTAGAAATAAATTCACTCTCCCCACAGTTGTTATGAAGGTAAACTTGATCTATTAAACCTAAAATGGATTTTTGAACCAGGCTGTAAACATGTTTATTTCTGCTGTGAAGTTGGTCTTTTTAACATGGGAGTCTATGGGGATTTGCTCTATTTTGCAGCCCCTAGTGGATGAAGGGGGAACTGCAGTTTTATACACTTCCACATAGACTTCACTTTTAACCGCTGGAGGTTGCCACTTGGTTGAAACCATTTTTTTTTTTTCAATCAGCAAACAATTTTTGTTTGTAAAAACCAACAAATATTTATTGATAAACTTAAAAATAAAGTATATAGATGATCAACGAGGAGTTTAGATTTAAAGCAGCCTGCCCACTTCCAGTTCCTGGACCGGTGGGAACAGCAGGTTTTACAGGTTTCCAGCTCCAGCCTGAACCAGACTAATGGCTCAATATGTCTGGAGAGGAGATATGTTCAATTCAACTTTATTTATATAGCGTCAAATCATGGCAATGCCATCTCAAGACGCTTTACAGACAGGAAAAAACATAATGAAGGCCAATTCATAACAGCCTATATAAGGAAACCAACAGATTGAGTTGAGTCCAACTCAATCTCCCATCCTGAGCAAGCACACTGGCGACAGTGGGAAGGAAAAAACTCCCTTTTAACAGGAGTTAAAATCAGCTTTAAGTAAGGTGTTGAATCAGGTGTGTTGGAGCAGGAAGCATCTAAAACCTGCAGGCCCTCATGGACAGACATGAGATGATCCAGATTTAGTTTCAGTCCAGCAGGAACTTTTATTCTGGAATTCCTTCATTCACATCTTCTGATCCCATTTTAGAGAAACGGGAATTCTGAGCATGTTTAGTTGTTGGTGTTTCAGAGTCTGCTGCGTGTCAGACGTCCTGACGGCGTTCCCTTCCTGCTGACCGCGAGTCAGACATGACGGCTGCAACACGGATCGGGTTTAAGGACTCCGGAGCGGAGAAGGTGGACCGAGTCTCCGCCGATAAGAACGCAGCAACGCTCCACTGCGAATGTTTTGTAGCTGCTGAGAAGGTTACCGTCAGGACTGCAATGGGCGCAGCAACACCCGGTTTCCTCCCAACGCCACACACACACACACACACACACGCCCTTTCCCAGTTCTTCCCACAGAACAAAGAAACAATGGAGGCAGGAAATGGCTGAACCCTGAGCTCTGCCCGCCGTGGAAATACATGGTGACGGTCCAACTTCTGTTCTGGAGGTCAGCCAGCGTGGAGACACAACACACACACACACACACACCACATGTCCTACAGCTCTATCGCGCTCCCTCAGCAGGGCAGTGGTTCCTGTAGCTAATCACAGAGCTGCAGAGGGAAGCTTCATGACATTAACTCCCAGACACACAAACACCAATGGGGGGGGGGGGGCTTCGTTCACTTCAAACGATGATGGAAACAAAAGAAGGGAGTTGGGCTTGCCCCCCGTTTACTCCTCAGATCATTTATCCGCTTTATGAGTTGAATTCCTGCCATGTTTTGTACTTTTCCTCCCAAAACTTTAAACAGGTGAAGCAAAACGAGAACAGGTAAACCTGTTTACCCCCCCCCCCACCAATCTGGTGCCATCGTTCACACATGTCCAACCCAAACCGGCTTTTATTCACTACTTCTGGTCAACAAAGTTTTTATGGAAGTATTTTGGGGTTGATTTAAAGGAAAATCCGTCAATCACAGAAAAACTAAATTAATCACCAGATTAAAAAGCTCATTTTTGTCTGATGACCACATGTGGAAACGGTTCAACACGCTCCTGGACAAGACAAGCAGGGAACTTCCTGAAGAAGAAAATACTCAACAAGGTTTCTGAATATAAAGATAGAAGAACATCTAAAAATCTCATGTTTTGCTTTATTATACATTTATAAGTATTTATTTAATGTAAAAGGAAATTATACTGACCAAAACTCCAGTATATTTGTATTTATTTGTATGTACTTTGTGATCATTTTTACATTTTTTTTTTACCTTTTGATGACTGAATTTATTAATTCTAAAGGTAATAGGTTTATGTTTTTATATATTTATTCTAGTTTATTTAAACTTTGTTAGATTGCTCTGTGTATTTATACTTTATATTTACATGGTAAATGTAAAGCAGAGCGAGGGAATGCATACAGGAGGGGGTTTAGGGTAGAAATTAGGAAACTATGAGAAGTATTTCTGGAAAATAAAAATGATAACTTTTAGAGAACATGTCTGAAAAGGAGGTATTTAAATGATTTTTGGTGTTTTTAACACAGCAGGTTGCATATATCAAACAATAATCCAGTTTGCAGGAACTATTTGTTATAAAACGATAAACCTGAGTGGCACCTTGACTAAAACATGTCATTTACAGGGTAAAAATGTGAGAAAATTACATTTAATATCTATGATTAGAACTGAAGATGGTTTAGAAAATAAAGTAGAAAAATATTTTTCTTGCTTGATATTTTCTGCACATTTATGACAACTTATGATACAAGAGAGGATTATTTTAGAGGGCGAATCCATCGGTTAACGTCCAGCTGTGAAAGCTCCCGCAGGTAAACGTTGCATCACTGACAAACAGAGAAACTCTGCAGCCCTGCTGAAGCTTTGCACGTCTGATCAACAGTTAAACACAAAACAAACTTCTGCAAACAAAAGCTTTCAAATAAACTTAAACCAGTATTTATCACATCTTCATCACCATCACTACCATGTTGCTAAGAGACCTCTGATGAAGACACTTCCTGTCAGACTTTCCACCAATCAGAGAGCTTAAACTGACGGTAACGTCCAATCAGGAGCAGCCAAAGATCAACAAGTGATGAGAAAAGCAGGAAAATAATGATCCTCTATGGCTGGAATAAAGCCAAGAAGAGGTTTGGGATGCAGCTGAGGTGGAGGTGCTGCAGTGAGGAGAGCAGGTAGATAGTAGCAGGAAGAGGTTTGGGATGCAGCTGAGGTGGAGGTGCTGCAGTGAGGACAGCAGGTAGATAGTAGCAGGAAGAGGTTTGGGATGCAGCTGAGGTGGAGGTGCTGCAGTGAGGACAGCAGGTAGATAGTAGCAGGAAGAGGTTTGGGATGCAGCTGAGGTGGAGGTGCTGCAGTGAGGAGAGCAGGTAGATAGTAGCAGGAAGAGGTTTGGGATGCAGCTGAGGTGGAGGTGCTGCAGTGAGGACAGCAGGTAGATAGTAGCAGGAAGAGGTTTGGGATGCAGCTGAGGTGGAGGTGCTGCAGTGAGGACAGCAGGTAGATAGTAGCAGGAAGAGGTTTGGGATGCAGCTGAGGTGGAGGTGCTGCAGTGAGGACAGCAGGTAGATAGTAGCAGGAAGAGGTTTGGGATGCAGCTGAGGTGGAGGTGCTGCAGTGAGGAGAGCAGGTAGATAGTAGCAGGAAGACGTGAATGAATGACGAGCAGATGAGATGCTGGGAGTTTTCAGTCTGACTGGGTTTTACTGGACATACTGGTGTGCACGCTGACGTCTGCAGCCTCCCCGCCTCCCTGCAGGCGGACCTGCAGCTGGTAGGCGGTTCCAGGCTCCAGGTGGTCCAGCACGCAGCTGAAGACCTCCGTGGTGCTCCCGTTTCCTCGCTCGTCTCCAAGCAGCCGGATGGTTTCCCTCTCCTCCTCATCCTCTCCCCGCTCCATGGCATCGTCTCCGCCACTCCTTCCACATTCAGCAGCTTCTCCGTCTGGAGACGTCACAGTGAAGCGGCAGTCGTGTCCAGATGTGCTCACAGTCAGCGAAACCGAGTCCAGGCTGGGTTCTGGTTCAGATACGGAGACGTTACAGGGGAGGGCGTGGTCCTGAGGGGTGGCGTCCACATCCTGACGGGAGGAGCAACACAAACATCAGGAACATGAAGCATCACACACTCCTCAGACAGGAGGAAAACTTTGTCTTTCCTGTCCGGCGTCTCAGCAGACAGAACAACAATCTGAGCTCCAGACAGATCTGCTCCGTCAAGGCAGACGTCTCATGTATAAAGCTGCTCTTGATAATCTGAATATTTTTATTATTCTTATGTTTTATTGTGATCATCATCAGTCTTGATATGGATGGACCTGGCAGGGGGAAGAGGAAAAGAAGAAGTTGAAGAGAGAGAAAAGGAAGGCGTGTCTAAGCTGCTAAAGTCACAGTATTCACAAAACACTATAAACTACTACAGTACTGCAGTACAACACGATACACTGCAAAAACTCAGCCTTAAAAAACAAGAAAAAATGATACAAAAATGAGGTAAATGTTGTTTAAATCAGATAAATTATCTGCCAACAGAACAAGCTTGTCAAGAATTCCCAAAACAAGTAAAAAATACTCTTAAAACAAGAGGAATTCTCTGGCATAAAAACTAAGAATTATCTTACATTTAAAAAAAATAAGCATATGTGTCGTCAATTTAAGATTTTTAATCTTACTGAGATTTCAGTTTTTGCAGTGCATGAGTCATGAGTAAACCTAAAGCAGGCGAAGCAGCGCTTCATGAACGCTGTGAACACCAGCAGTCTGATCAGTGAACCGGACCAGACGTGGAGTCCTCCGTTCCTCTGCTGGAGTCTCAGAGGAGCCTGGAGGTCTTCCTGCCACCAAGCTGATGCATTCAGAGGAAAATGGGACGGTTTTCCACGCGTCATGCAGGAATGTTTGAACCTGCAACTTCTGTTTCCATGGCGAAGGAACCGGGAGGTTTTCCAGCCAGATTCAAGGTCGGGACAGGGGTCCAAAACAAGGAGGTGGGTGGTCTAGACCAGGGATCCCCAACCCTGGTCCTGGAGGACCGGAGTCCTGCAGGTTGTCCAGGTGTTCCTGCTGCAACACACCTGACTCAGACTCACACATTGATCTGAATCAGGTGTGTTGCAGCAGGGAACACACCTGATTCTGGTCCTACAGGACCAGGGTTGGGGATCTCTGGTCTCGACTGTCTGATCTCCCCTAACAACGGCTAATCCAGCATGGTCTTCATCCCGTCTCTCCTCTGAGACCTCTCCAACCAGTAAAAGTCAGTGTTATTGTTGCTGGTCAGGCCAACATGGTAAACATAAATCTGTTCTTAATGGTTTACCTGGTTAGTAAAGAGAAACAACACGAGGGGAGCCGAGCATCAGAACCAGACCAGAATCATGTTTCTCCATCATGAGGACTACTGGCTCCATGTCCATCACTGTACTCTAGCTCAGTGTTGCATGCTTCACAGGTTTTCCTACTTTAACACACTTCGATGAGGTCAGTTGAGGTGAATCGATGTTCTGGGGTCGGGTAACATCGGAGACGTGCAGGACAGAAGGTCCTGAGGACCAGAACGAGAGATCCTGAACAGAACAGGAGACACGACGGGAATGTCGTTTCGTCCAGATAACACTAAATCCTTCAGATGGAGCTGAATGTCCATCTGCGAGCTAGCAGCGTTCCTAGGAGTACTATACTCGTTCTAGGAGTACTATACTCGTTCTAGGAGTACTATACTCGTTCTAGGAGTACTTTACTCGTTCTAGGAGTGCTTTACTCGTTCTAGGAGTGCTTTACTCGTTCTAGGAGTGCTTTACTCGTTCTAGGAGTGCTTTACTCGTTCTAGTAGTACTATACTCGTTCTAGGAGTACTTTACTCGTTCTAGGAGTGCTTTACTCGTTCTAGGAGTACTATACTCGTTCTAGGAGTACTATACTCGTTCTAGGAGTGCTTTACTCGTTCTAGTAGTACTATACTCGTTCTAGGAGTGCTTTACTCGTTCTAGGAGTGCTTTACTCGTTCTAGGAGTGCTTTACTCGTTCTAGGAGTACTATACTCGTTCTAGGAGTGCTTTACTCGTTCTAGTAGTACTATACTCGTTCTAGGAGTGCTTTACTCGTTCTAGGAGTGCTTTACTCGTTCTAGTAGTACTATACTCGTTCTAGGAGTACTATACTCGTTCTAGGAGTACTATACTCGTTCTAGGAGTACTATACTCGTTCTAGGAGTGCTTTACTCGTTCTAGTAGTACTATACTCGTTCTAGGAGTACTATACTCGTTCTAGTAGTACTATACTCGTTCTAGGAGTGCTTTACTCGTTCTAGTAGTACTATACTCGTTCTAGGAGTGCTTTACTCGTTCTAGGAGTACTATACTCGTTCTAGGAGTACTATACTCGTTCTAGGAGTACTATACTCGTTCTAGGAGTGCTTTACTCGTTCTAGTAGTACTATACTCGTTCTAGGAGTACTATACTCGTTCTAGGATTACTTTACTCAGTCAGAGGATTACTTTACTCAGTCTGGGATTACTTTACTCAGTCTGGGATTACTTTACTCAGTCTGGGATTACTTTACTCAGTCTGGGATTACTTTACTTGTTCTAGTAGTACTATACTCGTTCTTGGATTACTTTACTCAGTCTGGGATTACTTTACTCAGTCTGGGATTACTTTACTCAGTCTGGGATTACTTTACTCAGTCTGGGATTACTTTACTCGTTCTAGTAGTACTATACTCGTTCTAGGATTACTTTACTTGTTCTAGTAGTACTATACTCGTTCTTGGATTACTTTACTCAGTCTGGGATTACTTTACTCAGTCTGGGATTACTTTACTCAGTCTGGGATTACTTTACTCAGTCTGGGATTACTTTACTCGTTCTAGTAGTACTATACTCGTTCTAGGATTACTTTACTTGTTCTAGTAGTACTATACTCGTTCTTGGATTACTTTACTCAGTCAGAGGATTACTTTACTCAGTCTGGGATTACTTTACTCAGTCTGGGATTACTTTACTCAGTCTGGGATTACTTTACTCGTTCTAGGGTTACTTTACTTGTTCTAGGATTACTTTACTTGTTCTAGTAGTACTATACTCGTTCTTGGATTACTTTACTCAGTCTGGGATTACTTTACTCAGTCTGGGATTACTTTACTCAGTCTGGGATTACTTTACTCAGTCTGGGATTACTATACTCGTTCTAGGATTACTTTACTTGTTCTAGTAGTACTATACTCGTTCTTGGATTACTTTACTCAGTCTGGGATTACTTTACTCAGTCTGGGATTACTTTACTCAGTCTGGGATTACTTTACTCAGTCTGGGATTACTTTACTCGTTCTAGGGTTACTTTAGTTGTCCTAGTTGAGCTGAGCTACAGTTTCCGGGTTTAACTGACTAATGTGCTTTTCTTTGGGAGGAAATAAACATTGACATGTTTAACTGTGTTCCGGGAGAATTTACTTTGACACAGTAACACACATGTGGATATCCACATGTCTGCAGAGTCCTATGTGTCACATCCTTCTGTAGAGACCAGGATTACACATGCAGTCTGGCAGCTGTGAAGGTGAAGCTTTGGGTGCATCGTGAAAACAGAAAAACAGGTCTTAGGTTCACTAAAACGTAGAAAAGGCTGGAACGGATGATGTTCCTGTCAGTCAAACTGATTTCATGTGTTTACATGTCCTTTCAGAGTTTAATCTACTAGTTTTCACACGGTACACAGCCGAAGTACGACTCTGGCTACATTTTCTGCGGTCCTGGGAAAGTGTATGTTCAGACTTAATGGATTAAATGAAGAAAATGCCACTTGACCAACATCTGGATGTGACGTCGGTACGGACCTTGTTGTTCCGAGCTAAAGCAACAACAATCCAGAGCCTTCATGCCCTGTCCAGACAGCATGAGACAGTAGTTTCATTTAAATAAGACCTGAAACATCTGCAGCTACAGCAGAGGAAGGTTTCATTCTGCTCATTTCGGAGCAGAGTAGGAGCTTTACGCGCCGTCCTCGGCGCTCTGCGGGGCGACGGTACTGACCTGCAGCAGCAGCACAGACGTGACCCACAGGCAGCTGAAGAAACCGTAAACTTTACATCTCAGCATGTTGATCCTTCAGATCCTCAGACAGGTCAGGCTCCACCATAATCCTGAGCCAGAGGTGAAGAAGTTGTTTAGTGTTTCCTTCTTTAAAGCCTGATGTGAAGTTTTCTCTCCTTTGTTTCCTCTTTCAGGAAGTTTGTGTGGAAGAACTGAAGATGTTTAGTTATAAAATAATTCCTTAGTTTCCAGCAAAATTCCCTTTCTTTTGTCCGTCGTGGCTTGTCTGTCTCGTGTCCATCCCCAGACTGAGTCTTTCCTCTGTTTCCTCTGAGCTGTACGTCTCTCTTCCTGCCCGTCGGTTCGAGAATCGCTCACGGACTTCCTCCTCAACGCCAGCAGCTCTGAGTCACTGCAAACAGCCTGGATGGAGGCTATAAATAGGCCCGAAGCTGCGACGGCAGCACACCTAGCTGCATCCACAGCAGAGGTAGACGGTAAAAATAGAGCCGGCTTTGATCCGGTCCCTTTCAAACTGGATCTTTGGAAGAGAGAAAAGTGCTGCTTTCATGTGGCAGCGTCGCCTTTTAGCTCCTTCACCAGAGATTTTATTCATCCTTCCATCGGAGGAGAAGAAACAGATGACAGAAATCTCACAACGTCACGCCAACATGTTTAGAACAGAAAGTTTAACATGTTTAAAGCATCTTTTTTCCTCAGTTTTACTGTTACAAGTCGTGTGAATCGGATTTATTCAGATTACTTCTATAAACATCAGCTTTTCTCATTTAAATGTAATGTTATTTACAGATAAAGTGATTCTTTATGCCTGTTTGTGATAAATATGATGAAAAGTGGTCACTATAGAAACCAGGTAAGTTTTTCACTGATGATCTTTCACCTTGTCAAACTTTAAAAGCTTTGATTTCTTATTTAAATGTTGATTGATAAATTTTTAAAAAAGTAAAAATTAAGTATTCACCATCTTTATTCTTTTATTCTTCATGACCCCCGCCCAACACTGACGTTCAAAGTGCAAAAATTCAGAACAGAAACAAATTGACATATTTTCAAAAACGATATTTTAAAAAAATTTAAAAAAAAAAAAAAAAAAAAAAAAAGGGGAAAAAAATTGCACGGTGGCAAGAAGGTCACTGGTTCGATCCTTGGCTGGGGAGGGGTTTGGTCAGTGGCCTTTCTGTGTGGAGTCTGCATGTTCTCCCCGTGGGTTCTCTCTGGGTTCTCCGGCTTCCTCCCACCGTCCAAACACATGCATGTTAGGTTAACTGGTTACTCTAAATTACCCCTAGGAATGAGTGTTAGTGTGAGTGTGGTTGTTCGTCTCTCTGTGTGGCCCTGCGATGGACTGGCGAGCTGTCCAGGGTGTACCCTGCCTGTCGCCCAAAGCCAGCTGGGATAGGCTCCAGCTTCCCCGCGACCCTGAATTGGATTAAGCGGTTTAGAAAATGAATGAATGAATGAATAAAACAAAAATTTTAAATATGTTTAATTTTGATAAAAAATTACCAATAGAACAGAGAATATAACTGTTAAATATTCAGAAACCTTCATATTAAATATCCAGCTCAGTAATTTACACATTAAACTATAAGGAAATACAATTTTGGATCCACCCAACAGATTGACTTTTAATTCCAGACGCTTTAAGCATTTCCTCATGACTAACCCCATCTCTTATAAATAGCAGAACCTTATGATTACAAGGCAACCACTCAGATATCTTGGCGGCCTGTAGATACCAAGCCTGAGCCAGAAAAGGTTGAAGCTGACGCTTGTGTTCAGCACCGCTGCAGGTTTAAGGCCGAACTTCTTCTGTTTCAGTTGGTCTGAGCCACATTTTGCCATCCACACCTCTTTCCTTCCTTCCTGTTCCCTTCCTCTCTCTTTCACCCTCCTGTAGTAGTTTCTAGGAACACTTTCAGCTCCAAATGACTCAACTTCACTGTCAACAATGATATAATCAGCTCAACTGAAGATGAATCTTCCGAATCTTCAGCCATGTGTTGTTACATGTGCCGTAGTAAAACATTTAAAGGAGGAGAAAGAGAACGTTGCCAAGACAACACAAGCCCATAGTTTTCATGTTCAGGGTATTTAATGCACAGATTACAGGTAACAATATTTTCAAGAATTAATATATTATATATATATATATATATATATATATATATATATATATATATATATATATATATATATATATATACACATAAAATGCAGATAGAGTACACAGTTACAGCACTACTTGGTGGTTAATGTTCTGGACAATAACAACATTCATGTTGGTTAGTAGTACATTAAAAAGGCATGTATCATACATATACTATTTAGACCATATGTACACTATAAGCATCAAGTGTACTTCAACCTGTATCGTCCACACGGTACAAATTTAAAGGGACCCTAATGGGATTTATTATTTCCTTAAATGCAAGTTTTTTTACTGAAAAATTGTAAGTTTAACAAAGAATATTATAATGCAGCAGCTTTGACTAACACATACTGCTAGCATGAAAGCTATAACTATTAGCATATAGCTAGCATCACTTCACTAGTTTCTAAATTTCGGCTAAACTTAAAAAATTAAATTAAAGACAATTTAGCAAATTTACCGATTTATTGTCAAATAGGCCGATACCATACATTTTAAAAATATGTGGCTTCCCATATTAGCAAGTGAAACTAGCATGCAAACAGAATACATTAAAGACTCCAGTGTTAGCCGCCAATTCAAGCTAAAGCTGCTTCGGTAATTTAGCTTTTATAGCACCTAAAATTGACAAAATAATCCAAATATTTTCATCTTTTTTGCAACATAGATGAATAAGCAGCTTTTTGAATCAGATTAAGGTTATTTGGTTTAGGTTTCACATGATGAGTGACAGGTTTTCTCACATTTGATGAACCGCTAGCAGTTCTTCACATCATAGTGATGCTGCGTTTCCTGTACGTATATTATAGCATCAAGTCATTTTTCTGTTTCTTAAATGTTCTTAGTTAAACAGGGAATAAAATAATGGAATAAAATATTTTTAGTTTCTGTACATGTCTTAATAAATCAGATGAATATTTGTATCTTGGTATTTTCCCATAATCTATTTTAAAAATTCAATGACTGTCACAAATTGAATACACATGTGAATACCACAAATCAAACATGTTGCAACAATCATTGAGGGTCTTAAAGACTGAAATTTTATCATTGGTTTTATTTAAAGAATCTTTTCTTTTGATTGCCTTTTTGTCCACCATGTTTAAATCTTCCTGACCAGTCACCGCAGAGCTCGATGTCTCAAGTTGGAACTGAAACAAAAAAAATGGCTGTACTGATGGAGAAATAAAATCATACCCTGCTATTGTAATGTAATAGTTCTCAAACCCTTAGAGCCACAACTCCACAGCTAACATGCGTTGCTGTTACAATGGCAGATTCAGATTTTCATTACTGCATGGTGCGAAATTTGCTGTTAATGTGTAAAAGAAAAAAAAAAAAAAAAATGAGGCGCTAATCTCAGCATTACTGGTTTACTTTACACAGAAATTCCTTTTGATAAAGTGTCCTAAAGCTTATTACCAGAGGTGTTGGCTTCATAATGCTTACAATTATCTAGTGACCCCTTGCATTGATATCATGGACCCATTGAGGGCCCCGACCCTCAGTTTGAGTATCATGTTTGTTTCTTACCAATGATGGTAACCCTAAGAGCTGAAACGGAAAAAACCAGGACCACTTTTTGTCTCTAGAAAACTTTCTTGCCTCTTATCCAAAAGGCGGTTTAGATCTGAAGAAGAGAGGCCAAAAAAGTTGTCTTGCTGCCTTCAATTACAGCTTTTTGGGTAAATTATACACAAATAAATAAACAAACACCTGAAAATGTGATTTTGGTCCAAAAGGACTGGGTTTTAGGCAAAGCTTTAAGGCAAGCCACCAAAGCTGTGCTGTTACATGGGGACAGTGATGTCTTTCAATGTTTGAAACGGACGTCCACATTTACGTACGTAAGGCAGCAGCGCAGGACCCGAAACCCTGCGTGCCTGGTGGCAGTCCAACCTGCAGCAGGAACGCTGGACTAATCAGCAGCTTCTGAATCGAACCACTCAGAAGAAACCAGGCTACAAGCACATTTTAAAAGCCAAACGATTCATAACTTTTAGATATTTTCAACAAGAGCTCAGTGTGGAAGCAAATACTCGAAGAAATTTGGATCATGTTCACCTAAAAGAAGGAAAATCTTCCACCATGATGAGTCGTTTGCTTTCCTGCTGAAGAACTTCCTATTGCTGTTCTTCTGCATCAAATCACATCATAAAAACTCATTTTTCCTACATGACGCGAGGAATCTGAAGCCGTTTAGGGTCCCTTTAAAGTTGAGTCAACATTCAAACCAGGAAAGTACAGGACATGTAGCACATCCTACTGTACGTACACAATACTACGTCAGAGGCAGGGCGTTGTTGTACGAGCTGCTGCAGACGGCATGGACGCTCGGCCGAGCTCGCCGTGACGTCACTCAGTCCAAACACATAGTGCATCACCACTGAAACAGCATTTAATGCACAAAAACACAACGCCGGGTCTTTGTCCAGTTCCTGAATAAGCTGAAGTGAATGATGGGTAATGATTGTCCTAGGAGGCATGTTGGACGTGCAGATAAACAGCTCGAGTCCCAACTTGCAGGTCCCACGAGTGTGAAACGAGTTAAGTAGAAGTGAAAATAAATCTGTACATAGAAAAGGGTGTTTTTTGTTTTTCTTTCGCTGTATGGTCCAATCACAATGCTCCCAGTTTAGCAGCAAGGAATCCGAAATGCGACCGCCACCATCAGGTTTAAATGCACTTTCACATGTCTGCAAATCTGATTCCAGTCTCACTCAGGGCAGATCAGATGCGGAATAAATGTTCTTCGTTTGTGGCTTTACTTCTGAAATCTCAACGACAACAAAAGCACCTCAGAATTTCCGTTTTACGACACATTTTGCTCCAAGTACATCGGAACTTTCCGATTTTCCTTCAGAAGTCCGTATAAACAGACGGGCAATCAGTCAGACGGTCTGACTTTACTTAAGCTAATTTATAAACCAAATCATGATATCTCCACCAACATCAGGGGGATGGGCAACATTATAACACGAAACTACGTCAAAAATAAAGATTTCACATCTCATTTCGGGATTTGAGGTCTATTTATGAAAAATTACATGAAATTTCAGAAGTCATTGATTTACAATGTTCAACATTGTATAATTATCTAGAATTAGTTTCTGATTTGTTTTAGAAACAAAAGATTTTGAGATAAACTTCCAAATTTAGAAAAAGTCTAATAATGTGAGAAACTGTCATTTTTGGTATTGAAGTATTTTAACGTACATATTCATCTTCCTATTGGCAGAAACAGGCTTCCATACCGAGGCTACGGCCTTAAACAGACTGTTCTCTGATTTTCTGTCCATTAATTATCCTGATGAAGCAGTTTTTTAATCCAACTCCCTGAAGCTGAACAACCTTTCATACAAGCTGAACATTGACATTTTTTTTACTAAAAACCTCTAAAACATGTAAAAACAGTATAAAAATAAAGTCATTATTACTTCAATGCACCAAAGTAACATAGTCACTGGATACAACAGCACATCATGAGATGACGGCACCATTCAGACAAATTAGTTCACATTTTTGGTAAAAAGCAATTCATCAGAGAAGCAGGGAATCTAAAGTTAACCGTGGTAACGAGTGTAAACCGTAAGCGGCAGAAAATGCTTTTATTGTATTGTTTGTAAACTGATCTATGCATTCATTCTACGTTGAAAGGCTGGAAACAACTGGTTTTATTGGATTCATGAGTTTTTCTAAAAGCTTTAAAGAAACCATATTATGTTCATGTGGACCTCTTCTGTCTGCAACGTCTCCTTCTGGTTTCCATCTCTGCATCAAACCTCCTTTGCAAGGCAGAAGGAGGAGTTTTTATTACTTAGTATTAATTATTTGCCATCACCGTGTTGCTTGCTTTGTTTAGTTTTCATTCCTTTTATCATGCAACTGCCTGAAGATGGCCCATTGGGGGAAAAATAAGTGTTTTTTCATTTACATTTTGCATAACTTCTTCTATGGGCTGCACTTATTTCATCGTAGAAAAAGAAACTATTTTACAAGCTTAGCAGCAGATTAGTAGATTTTTAGTCTAAATATTGCAACAGCATAACGTGCTAATTATGGCGAGTAATTAACATGAAAGCATACAGTTTAACACCGAACTACTAAAGCTAAAAACAGCCTCTAACTGCTTTCTGTACAAAAACAAGAGGAACTTACTGATATCTAGCTTGATTTGGTGCTTTTAGCACGTTACATAGCGAGCAGCTCTAAACACCTGGCAAAGTACGGGATTGCAGATCTATCAAAAAATAGATCAGGAACGGCAGAGTTAACAGTCTGGCAAAAGGATCTTTGAACAACTTAGAAAAAGTGATTTAATGAATGGCAAATTTTCAAGATCAAGACGAGGAAAAATACAGAAGAAATTGTTTGTAATATGCAAATGAACCTGCAGGTGACAAGTTTTATGAGCAGGACAGGAAACGTCGTCCCAACCAGCAGAAAAACATGGTAAACGTTTGGAGAAGGAACAAACATGAGGGGAGACATGCAGGTGGACAGAGGAAGACGTCAAAGCATCAGGACCATAGACTGTACATGAAAAGATGGGCGGAGCCTCCGTGACGTCACCTGTAGGTTTCTGAAGAGCTGAATTGAAGCTCGGTGGGCGGTTCCTACCGTCACCATCTTGGCAGGGGCATGCTTGTCGTCTCGCCCGGAAAATACAAATATGGGCAAAGAGGTGGAGCTGAGAGGGGGGCTGTGAGCGTCATGGTGGATGATTGACATCGAGCGAACTCCAAGCTTTCTGTAGCTAAGAGCTAACCGAGCTAACCCGGCGCTAACAGGAGCTAACCAGCTAACGGAGGTAAGCGGGCTAAAGCTAAGTCACGTTGTTAACCGGCTAAAAACCGTGGTGGTTCTACGTTCTTCTGACTTGAAGCGGGAGATCGGGTACCTGTCAATCAAAAGGACACGCGGTTGTAGCTCAGGAGGAAGAGCAGTCGGCTTGTAACTGGGAAACTGGGAGTTCGATTCCTGATGTGCCTATTGTGGATGATCATATATGTGATATATGTACATATATGTATACTGGCTCTGTACTGGGATGGTCTTTAGACCCACCAGTGAACAGCCCAGCAGAGCTCATTCAGGGACAGTAGCTCCCAGTATAGACCACAAACAGCTGGTACAAACAGTAAACCAGTGTAATCAAAGTAAATCAGCTGGTAGAGTAAATCTGGGATGCTTCAGAACAGTCAAACCAGCAATGGGTCCAGCACTGATCAATACACCTGACTAGGTTTCTAATAAGTCTGATGAAGGCTGAAATCTCCCCCAATAAAACCCAGTAATCCTCCCATCATCCCCAGTTAACAAGACAACCAGATAAGATCAGTCGTTATGTGGAGTTAAAAACGAGGCTAAATGATGATGATGATGATGATGGTGGTGAATCTTCCTTCAGGAACCATTTCCATGAGCTGGACAAGAAACAGACCAGATCTGAATCAGAGTTCTGGTTTCTGGAGGAAACTGGAGCAGATCCTGCTGATCTGAGACCTGCTGGTTGAGGAAGACGAAGCCCGACTGATAAATGATGAAGAACACTCGTTATTTATCCTTTTTTTTTTTTTTTTCCAATCAACTTGATCTGGAAAACTAAGACTTTCACTAAAACTTTTTATTTCTTCAAAGTTTGCCGATCCAACATGTTGAGCTGGTTTTTCTGCTGAACGAAGCCGTTTGGTTCCCACCTTGCAGACGTAGCGATTCCAGACGTTTTGCCAGGAGTTCAAGAGGAAAAACGGGATTAAACGTGAATCCAACGGGAGCTTCGGCGTTTTCCGCTCGTACATTGTTAACCAAACAGGAAGCTTCTTAGTGAAAACAACTGACCTGAAAGTTTGGGAACATTTGGAGCACATCTCAGGAACTTCAATGAGATTCATCAAAATATATGGGATATAAAACCTGCTGTGTCGGTGGCGTTTCCCTGACTTTAGTGAGGATGAGGAGGGTTGATTTAACCAACAGGTAATCCGACGCATGCTGGAGCTGTCGCTTAAACCGCTTAACCAACCAGATAACAGTCATTTTCCAACAGAAACGTCACATTTTGGAATTATTTAAGACACAGAAACAGAGTTATTCCACACAGTTCCAGTCAGACGGACAGAAGAGTCCAGTTCGGTTAAAACCAGATCCGACGGCCAGCTGGGAAACAGAAGGGAAGCGGTCCATCGAGTTCCGTCTCTCGTCCGCCAGCAAGAAGAAGAAAAGGACAAAAAGAAGGAGGAGGGATACATTCCATTTGCAGAAATTTACCTTTCCTCCTTCCTTCAGGTGACTCCGCCCACAACGATCCAAAAATGGTTGTTCATCAAACTCAAAGACCTGGTCCAGGATCTCCCGAAAGCTCAGACCATACCTGCCGAGGACGCCATGTTCGCACATGTCCAAGTTAAAGCCGAAGCCTCCTGCGGCGGCGAGTGCTCATTGGCCCGTTTCCACACACAGGCGGGCCTCGTACAGACTCAAGGCGTGATGGACGAACTCGTACTGCTCACCTGTCTGGATCATCCCGCCTCTGAACGGAGAGAGGAGACAAAACGTCCTTTACAGAGCTCCACCCAGACTAAAGATCTGCAGTCTATAAACGACTAGAAGAAAAGTCAACAGAACCCCAAACCTGGTCAGAAACAAGACGACAACCGACGTGACCAATAACACCAAATCTGGACCAGTTCTGATCACATAACCTCATGGACCTGTAGACCCTGATCACATGACCTCATGGACCTGTAGACCCTGATCACATGACCTCATGGACCTGTAGACCCTGATCACAGGACCTCATGGACCTGTAGACCCTGATCACAGGACCTCATGGACCTGTAGACCCTGATCACATGACCTCATGGACCTGTAGACCCTGATCACATGACCTCATGGACCTGTAGACCCTGATCACATGACCTCATGGACATGTAGACCCTGATCACATGACCTCATGGACATGTAGACCCTGATCACATGACCTCATGGACCTGTAGACCCTGACGGGACCTCATGGACCTGTAGACCCTGACGGGACCTCATGGACCTGTAGACCCTGATGGGACCTCATGGACCTGTAGACCCTGACAGGACCTCATGGACCTGTAGACCCTGATCACATGACCTCATGGACCTGTAGACCCTGATCACATGACCTCATGGACCTGTAGACCCTGATCACATGACCTCATGGACCTGTAGACCCTGATCACATGACCTCATGGACCTGTAGACCCTGATCACATGACCTCATGGACATGTAGACCCTGATCACATGACCTCATGGACATGTAGACCCTGATCACATGACCTCATGGACCTGTAGACCCTGACGGGACCTCATGGACCTGTAGACCCTGACGGGACCTCATGGACCTGTAGACCCTGATGGGACCTCATGGACCTGTAGACCCTGACAGGACCTCATGGACCTGTAGACCCTGATCACATGACCTCATGGACCTGTAGACCCTGATCACATGACCTCATGGACCTGTAGACCCTGATCACATGACCTCATGGACCTGTAGACCCTGATCACATGACCTCATGGACCTGTAGACCCTGACGGGACCTCGTGGACCTGTAGACCCTGACGGGACCTCATGGACCTGTAGACCCTGACGGGACCTCATGGACCTGTAGACCCTGATCACATGACCTCATGGACCTGTAGACCCTGATCACATGACCTCATGGACCTGTAGACCCTGATCACATGACCTCATGGACCTGTAGACCCTGATCACATGACCTCATGGACCTGTAGACCCTGATCACATGACCTCATGGACCTGTAGACCCTGACGGGACCTCATGGACCTGTAGACCCTGACGGGACCTCATGGACCTGTAGACCCTGATCACATGACCTCATGGACCTGTAGACCCTGATCACATGACCTCATGGACCTGTAGACCCTGATCACATGACCTCATGGACCTGTAGACCCTGATCACATGACCTCATGGACATGTAGACCCTGACGGGACCTCATGGACCTGTAGACCCTGATCACATGACCTCATGGACCTGTAGACCCTGATCACATGACCTCATGGACATGTAGACCCTGATCACATGACCTCATGGACCTGTAGACCCTGACGGGACCTCATGGACCTGTAGACCCTGACGGGACCTCATGGACCTGTAGACCCTGATGGGACCTCATGGACCTGTAGACCCTGATGGGACCTCATGGACCTGTAGACCCTGATCACATGACCTCATGGACCTGTAGACCCTGATCACATGACCTCATGGACCTGTAGACCCTGATCACATGACCTCATGGACCTGTAGACCCTGATCACATGACCTCATGGACCTGTAGACCCTGATCACATGACCTCATGGACCTGTAGACCCTGACGGGACCTCGTGGACCTGTAGACCCTGACGGGACCTCATGGACCTGTAGACCCTGACAGGACCTCATGGACCTGTAGACCCTGATCACAGGACCTCATGGACCTGTAGACCCTGATCACATGACCTCATGGACCTGTAGACCCTGATCACATGACCTCATGGACCTGTAGACCCTGATCACATGACCTCATGGACCTGTAGACCCTGATCACATGACCTCATGGACCTGTAGACCCTGATCACATGACCTCATGGACCTGTAGACCCTGACAGGACCTCATGGACCTGTAGACCCTGATCACATGACCTCATGGACATGTAGACCCTGATCACATGACCTCATGGACCTGTAGACCCTGATCACATGACCTCATGGACCTGTAGACCCTGATCACATGACCTCATGGACCTGTAGACCCTGACAGGACCTCATGGACCTGTAGACCCTGATCACATGACCTCATGGACCTGTAGACCCTGACAGGACCTCATGGACCTGTAGACCCTGATCACATGACCTCATGGACCTGTAGACCCTGATCACATGACCTCATGGACCTGTAGACCCTGATCACATGACCTCATGGACCTGTAGACCCTGACAGGACCTCATGGACCTGTAGACCCTGATCACATGACCTCATGGACCTGTAGACCCTGATCACATGACCTCATGGACCTGTAGACCCTGATCACATGACCTCATGGACCTGTAGACCCTGACAGGACCTCATGGACCTGTAGACCCTGATCACATGACCTCATGGACCTGTAGACCCTGACAGGACCTCATGGACCTGTAGACCCTGATCACATGACCTCATGGACATGTAGACCCTGATCACATGACCTCATGGACCTGTAGACCCTGATCACATGACCTCATGGACCTGTAGACCCTGACAGGACCTCATGGACCTGTAGACCCTGATCACATGACCTCATGGACCTGTAGACCCTGATCACATGACCTCATGGACCTGTAGACCCTGATCACATGACCTCATGGACCTGTAGACCCTGATCACATGACCTCATGGACCTGTAGACCCTGATCACATGACCTCATGGACATGTAGACCCTGATCACATGACCTCAAGGACCTGTAGACCCTGACAGGACCTCAAGGACCTGTAGACCCTGACAGGACCTCATGGACCTGTAGACCCTGACAGGACCTCATGGACCTGTAGACCCTGACAGGACCTCATGGACCTGTAGACCCTGATCACATGACCTCATGGACCTGTAGACCCTGACAGGACCTCATGGACCTGTAGACCCTGACAGGACCTCATGGACCTGTAGACCCTGACAGGACCTCATGGACCTGTAGACCCTGATAGTCCTGTTCGTGGCCTTGCGGCAGCTTTCTGGACATCTTGTGGACAAACTGGGGACTTTTAACTCTTGATGTGATGACATAAAATCAAGAGCAGCTCACAGATCCAACGTGTCACCTGGAGACCAGGTCCAGGTTCCGGCCCGGTCCAGCAGGTCTTACCTGTCGGCCCGCAGCTGGCAGGTGATGCCCAGGACATCCACCACTCCCTCCACCTGCAGCTGTCGGCAGCCTATCGTCGTGGCGATGAAACACCCCGTCCGGCCAATCCCAGCACTGCGAGCAAACAGAGATGTGTTACGGAGTCGTCTCCGCCGCGTCCATCCTGCCGTCAGTCCGTCCACCAGTACCTGCAGTGGACGATAACTGGTCCAACACCAGCAGCACGTCTGTCCGTCTCCACGTCGGCCATCAGCTGCAGCAGCGGCAGTGCAAACTCGGGTGTTTTGTGGTCGGGCCACGACGTGTACCAGTAGTGCTGCAGTGTGCGGGTTTGATTCCCACACTGCAGGCAGAGGAGGAGACGTCAGTCCCGACCCGGGACTCTCATGGATGATAAAACCCCAGCTGGGGGGGCAGATCGGAGTCGTTACCTTCAGTGTGAGGCTGCGGGTGGTGTAGTGTTCACACTCCCTGATGCTGGTGACCAACACCTCCACCTTCCCGTAGATGCCCCTCTTCTCCGGCCAGTACAGGACACACTTCTGCAGGGACAGACAGAGAGGTCCCTTCAGAGACTTCCTGCTTCCCAAAGTCCTGGCCTCATTTATCCACTTACTCCTCGTCAGTAACTTCTCGTTATTTACGTTACAACCGCGGGTCAGGAGCGGCTCAGACGGCGTGGAAACCGACAACTTTACCAACACTCATCTGTAACGTCCTGAAATAACGGCTAGAAGTCGCATCGTTAGTTACGTTACAACCGCGGGTCAGGAGCGGCTCAGACGGCGTGGAAACCGACAACTTTACCAACACTCATCTGTAACGTCCTGAAATAATGGCTAGAAGTCGCATCGATTTGTTTACGGGGGCCGGATCGGGGCTCCGGGACTTAACGAGGGGCCGGATCGGGGCTCCGGGACTTAACGAGGGGGCCGGATCGGGGCTCCGGGACCTAACGAGGGGCCGGATCGGGGCTCCGGGACCTAACGAGGGGCCGGATCGGGGCTCCGGGACTTAACCAGGGGCCGGATCGGGGCTCCGGGACCTAACGAGGGGCCGGATCGGGGCTCCGGGACTTAACCAGGGGCCGGATCGGGGCTCCGGGACCTAACGAGGGGCCGGATCGGGGCTCCGGGACTTAACCAGGGGCCGGATCGGGGCTCCGGGACCTAACGAGGGGCCGGATCGGGGCTCCGGGACTTAACCAGGGGCCGGATCGGGGCTCCGGGACCTAACGAGGGGCCGGATCGGGGCTCCGGGACCTAACGAGGGGCCGGATCGGGGCTCCGGGACCTAACGAGGGGCCGGATCGGGGCTCCGGGACCTAACGAGGGGGCCGGATTGGGGTCCTGTGACAAGGTTCGTACCTGGGTTTATGGCTTAAGACTCGGGGTGGGAAATCAAATAAAAAAATATCAAATATTTTTTGCTTCCCAATTTTAAAATCGATTTTAATTTTGTTAAAACATTAAATATAAATAATTATAAAAGTCCTGTCATTGATCTTTTTACTCGTCTTTTTGGGCGTTACAGCAGCAGAATGATGGTCTGGTTTCTGGGTTGTTTTATCCAAATCGAAATAAAGAAAAATGACAAAAAAGGTTTTTTTTTTGTTTTAATCTACAAAAATCAGAATTATTGAAGAATTGGGAAAATCACAATTTAAATCGAATCGGCACCCAAAAAGCATATCGTCACATCCCTACTAAAGACCAGTTTTTATGTTTCTGTATCGTCTTTAAATCAGTTTAAGAGATTTTACTGATTCTTTTACTGGTTTTTAGGGGGTTTACTGGTCTGGCTCGTGGCTGAGATCCTTTTGGAGCTTATTATTCCCAAAGTTACAACCAAAACAAACTTTTTGTTTTTTGGAGGTAAAATCCAGAACAAAAACCTTCCCTTCAACCTGTTTTTATTGGAACTGATGATTCCATCATTTTGACTATTTAAATGAGAATTTATTCTATTTTTAGTTGAATTTTATGCTTTATTTTGTCATTTTAGTTTAATTTTATGCTTTATTTTGTCATTCTGCTGCTGTTTCTAACAAATTTATTTTGTCCTGTTTTAATGCGCTGGTTGTTGCAGATCTGATTCATGACAAACAAAAGGAAGCTGATGAAATATCTGGTTATGGTTTTATGTTGTCGGGAAATAAATCGTATTTGTGTCCATCCCAACTCCTGATTCCAGGTGTCCCGCTTCAGAAAAGCTTTACCTCGTTCTTCTCCTTCAGTTTGGTGATCATGACGATGACGGGCGCCTCCTCCTGCCAGACCATCTGCCAGAAGTCGTTGACGGTGTTCACCATGGGACCCTGAGTGGCGATGAAGGCCTTGCTGTCTCCTAGGTAACCCTGACAGAGAAGCCACCATGGTTAACATGTTTCTACATACAACAGGAGAACATGTATTAGTTTTCATCATCAGTTCATGTTTCATGTAGAACTGTACTGTGTGTGGACGCGGTTTGGACAGAAAGTCCTCTGACATGGTCTGGCGGTTTAAACGGTTTCAGCGCAGCTTCCTGGCAGGAAGGCGGTCCATTGTGTGAGTCGGACCTCTGCAGGAGTACACTTTCACTGCGACTCCACCAGGAAGCCAGCAGAACAAAGAGAAGGCTGCCGACATTCCAGACCGGTGATAATGAACCCGTGCTGAATATTTGTTATTCTTCCAAGTTTAGAGAACATTCAGCAAAACAAAAGTCATGATTAACTGGACTAAAGGTCGGCGTGGAGCGCTGTGAATAGCGAAGCGAAACATCCGAGGGCTGAAACAAAGAAGCACTGTCTCTTTATGAAGCACCATTTCTCCTTATGTAACTATTCAAACACAACAAAAGCATAAAAATATCACAAAGTTACCACTGGCCAGGGTCTACAGGGATTCCATCAACTTTCCCTAGGCTAGGCGTACAAATACCAAGCCAAGAGATCGTCCATCTGCATTGACCTCCGTATCGTCTGAAAGCACCTCTGCAGATCGGGCATGATGTCAAACTGCTTGTGTCACTTCTGATGAGCCGGCCCACATCATCACACCCCTTTGGTGTCCCACAGGGATGCGTGTCAGGCCTCTTCTGTATTTTCTTCAGCTACGACTGTCAGCACATTCAAACATCCTCCTCTAGTTTACCCCGATACAAGGACGAGTCGTCATCCGATTGTTTTCATCTTCACAGGTCACAATACATCTTCACAGCTTCCAGGGCTGCATGAATATTCATGGTCTCTGCAGAGAGCTGTGCGATGACTTCAGACGTGTCAAGATGTGTTACGGAACACCGTAGAACACTGAAAGGATTTCTCCTCCTAAAAGAAACCACAATAGTTCAAGTGGAAACCAGAAGATAGCAGCTCTTTATCTAGGAACAAGTAATCCTAGAATGACTAATCCTAAAATGAGCGGGCTAACAGCGGCGGGCTGAAAGCGGCGGGCTGAAAGCGGCGGGCTAACAGCGGCGGGCTGAAAGCGGCGGGCTGAAAGCGGCGGGCTCACAGCGGCGGGCTGAAAGCGGCGGGCTGAAAGCGGCGGGCTCACAGCGGCGGGCTGAAAGCGGCGGGCTGAAAGCGGCGGGCTGAAAGCGGCGGGCTGAAAGCGGCGGGCTAACAGCGGCGGGCTAACAGCGGCGGGCTGAAAGCGGCGGGCTGAAAGCGGCGGGCTGAAAGCGGCGGGCTGAAAGCGGCGGGCTGAAAGCGGCGGGCTAACAGCGGCGGGCTAACAGCGGCGGGCTAACAGCGGCGGGCTAACAACGGCGGGCTGAAAGCGGCGGGCTAACAGCGGCGGGCTCACAGCGGCGGGCTCACAGCGGCGGGCTAACAGCGGCGGGCTCACAGCGGCGGGCTATAACATGATGCAAACATCTCTTTCTCTAACTCAAAATGTGAAACTGACCATGAAATCGTGAGATTTAACCTGCCTGGACTGATACATAACGGTGATTTTATCTTCACATGAGCAAAAGCAGCGTGTTTAATTTGCAACGAGCGTCTGTTTCCGGATTAAAACGTGAGGAGAAACATTTACATCTGACAGATTCAGCAGCTGTATCTGGTCTGAGGTTTTTGGTGTCTCTTAGAGCTCCAACCAGTAGGAGAAGAACTCCTGGTCCCTACTGTCCTAACATACCCACCCGTATGTAGTTAGCGTTGATGTAGGAGCTCAGCAGGTCATTGCAGCTCTTCAGCTTCAGGATGACTCTGGAATGAGGGTCTAAGACACACAGAGGGAGCAGGGGAGAAGGAATACCTGTCACTGAAGCTCAGCATTAACAAACCAAAAATAAAGATACTTTAATATCATCACTTTGCATGAAGGATTACGTCTGAACCACATCAGCTGATCAGCGTACCTGCTGCATGGAAACCATGACATTTCTTTAGTCACCTGCAGGAAAACAAGCAGCTCTGCAGCAGAGAGTAAAAGTTCAGTATCTGGGCTGAACGAGCATCATGTGGATGCTGAAAAACCACAAGTCTCAAATGCTTATTGTCTCTTAGATCGAACATGATCGGTGTGCAAAGATGTGCAGGAGAAAAAAAAGTATTTCACTCCACATATGTGGTTTTGTGTCAAAGTCAAAGCTCACCAGATCTTCTCACGCTTTTCTCACAGTCAATACGGAGGATTGATTTATTCTGCAGAGCTATGCTGTCCATGTCATTTACTATATTATATTAATCTTCTATAATATAATATAATATAATATAATATAATATAATATAATATGAGAGGTGTTTGCCCTCGCTACTCTGCAGAACCCTCCGGTGTGTGTGATGATAAAACACACATCAGGTGTGTGAGGGAGGTGCTGCTGTTTCACACAGAGCTTGTCTCTACGTGGTCTGGCGGTTCGCGACACCTCGGCTCAGACCGGCCGCGTCTCGCTGCGGCACGATGAACGCTGGAACACAGGAAACAGTTTGATTGACGGCTCTAGATGAGCATTCCTTTCTCTTGATTGGCCGGAAGGAACAACACTGTATTGATAACCCCGCCCCCTTCCAAAACAAACGTGCACAACCCAAAACCTGTGTGTGTGTGTGTGTGTTACATAACGTGTTAATGAGGCCGTGCAGCTGTGAGAACACTGTGTTCTGAGGAAAAAGCATTGTTAGAGTGTGTTGGCGGGGAAAGGGAGGCGTGATATTCACTGTCCTTGAGCTTGTTGGCCTCTGACACCGAGTCCCTCCGACATAATAAAACAACTTCCTGGTTCGACAGGAAATGAAGGCTGTTTTGGAAGTGTTGCTTCTTCCTAGCAACGCCGGCTACTCACTGGGCAGGATGGTCTTGTATCTGTTCTTGGTGCCGTGGTTGGGAACGTCCAGCTCCTTGGGATCGATGAAATTCGTTGGGATTTCCTGGAACGGGAGGAAAAGCAGGTTTTAGTTGGTCATTTGGCTGCCAGGTGGAAACACAGGCAGGTAACGTGGGTTGGTGTGAGGTGGGGAGATGGTTCAGGTCACTGGGGATAAACACAGATCATCATCACATCTTCACACCTGGTAGATCCAGGACTTACAGCGAACTCGGCGTGCAGCTTGTGCGTGTTGTTGATGATGTCACGAAGCTGCTGAGGCGTCATTGGTCGCCCGGCACACAGCAGGTACTCTCTGGCTGCTGCCTCCCTGGGGGTTACCACGGCAACGTTAAGCGGCTCCACCGAGCCGAGGGCCGACATGTCCAGCACCAGGGACACGTTGGATCCTCGTCTGCAGAGGAAGGATGGAAAGATTCTGTCAGAGGCGGAGAGTTTCTTTTCCTTCCGACTTTTATCACCGTTTTATGGCTGAGATTTGTGGCTCTGCTGAAGTTCAGGGAAAACATGACCTGCAAGGTTTAAAAAAAAAAGCAGATTTAATAAGAAAACCGTGTTATCGCTTCCAAGAAGGGAATGCTTCAGATTTTTATGCCAAACGTCACGGCATGGAATCAAGACTGTTCAAAGACGTGTTTTTCTCTCTGTTGCAAAATGTTCATGTTTGTGAAACTGTTGCAGCTCAAACTGTCGCCGGAGAAGTTTACTGAAAATATTACAATCTAAAAATGGGTTTGAACCTTCATTTTACAGATGCGTCCAGTTAGAAAGCTTCTCCAACCAGATTAGGTGGTGAGGGTGCCATGATTTAGTATAAAAGCAGCATCCACCAAATTCACAAGTCTTTTCAAAATGGAGGTGTCACGGCTCATCACTTTGGTTCAAACCACATCAGATAATCATTACTAATTATTTTCTTTTCTTTTAAGAAGACTCAGACTCTTACGTAGTTTTTAATCGCTCTGAAAAAAATGAAGATTATTGAGGTCAACAAGGCACGAGGAGGATAAAACTGAAGTCCTGTGGAACAACCAGGTCAAAGTGAAACTCTGAGGTCACGTTGCAGCAAATGGCCAAAGCAACATTTCACAGTGAAAGGAATAAATCAAATTCAGGCAAATTCTGAATGCAAACACAAAATAATCTAAAGAAGTTGATCCTGAACACACCATAAAAAAAAACAAAACAACTGACGAGTTCAAGAGGCAGAAAAGTTTGTCCTTACAGTGAAAATCTGCGTCTAAACTTAAAGAGGAGCAGAGGAATCTAAAGATCTTTACAGGGAAGGAAGGACACAAAGTGGAACATCTGAGATTAGCTTGAAAGGAACTGAGTACACACTGGGTTCACAGCTGTTATATGTTGGTCTTTATCGTAATAAAGTTCTTTTTACCTTTTTTCTTCCTGGTTAAAACATGACCGTTGCAAATTAGCTTAATGCTACATGCTCTTTGCACTTTGTCGTCTATGTTTCTTTCTGTGTTTCATTCCTGATGAATAAATCTATAAATACATGAAAAATACATTATGAAAACCGACGGTTTCTGAAACATTCATCTGAAACTTGGCGTGACGGAAGCAGAAATATGGAACCGATTTCAGAGAAATCTCCGTATATTCTGACAGTCGCTGTTTAGTCCTGCAGGTTTACTCTCTAACAGTTTATTCTCTGTGTGGATCTGATGTTTCGTTTTACTTTGTTCATCTGTGGTGCTCCTGACAGTTGTTGACTTTGTCTTCCTGCTAGGTGGGGGGGGGTCTGTACTGGTGCAGCAGATGGTCAAGAATCTGGTTGGATCGCAGCGTTTCTACGTCTTTTTGTCTGCTTTCCATCCCGTTTCTGTCCCTTACAGTCAGGTCCTGCAGTACGATGCAAATTCCATAAAACAAACATTTATTCAACATAAAATAAGAATCCAGACCATCAAAGGCATCAGTGTATGTATAAATCTCTGGGAAAAGCAGATGTGCTCAGCAGAACACAGCAGCCTGGCCATCATTCTGCTGCTTCAGGACAAGAAATAAACATTTTTTCTGTCACAGAAGGTGTCAGAACAAAAGAGCAGGAGGCGGAGAAGACGAGGTGTGCACAAGTGGTGGTCTGGCTACGTGTCGAGCTGCTTCCTCTGCAGGATGCTGCTACTTCCAAACCGTCTGATTGCTGATTGGCTGCCATCCAGTGTGAACAACACACACACTGACACAGAAGATACAGACCAAGAAAACATCCTGATCTCACTCTTCAGCCTGAACTCTTCCTTCCTATTCTTACCTAAAGGTGGTGTGTTCGCTGCTGTGGAACCAGAACAAAATGGCGTCCGACGCTGGTCAAAGTTGAGGCAGATGAAGACGTTGCTCAACTTCACGTTTTACGTACCGAAAAATCACAGCCGCCAGTCTCACGTACGGAGAAACGAAGCCATTGACCCTAAAACTGTACCTAGGATCCAGATGACCCAGCTGTCCACCAGCAGCGCCATGCAGCGCGGCCCTACGGGGTCTGGAGGCGGGAAAGAATGCACGCTTTAGGCGACACAGACGGGATAGTTTTCACCAAGGAGCCTTTCCACACAGGTTGAATGTAAAAATCATTTGACATGTTTTCAGATTGAGGTTGGCGTGAGGTGTGTGCAACAACACGAGTAGGGCTGCAACGAGTTGTCGACAAAGTCGACAATGAAAATTCATCGACGCGTCGCGTTTATAAACGCCGTAACGGCTTTGCTAATAAAACGCTGCGCCAGGCAACTTAACGCCGTTTACCAACCGCGGCTTTTCAGACAGTAGAAGAACTCTAAACACCAAGCAACCGACGCAAAGCACCACAGGAAGAGCTGGGGGCAGTAATGTCCTGCAGCGTCCTTGTTTAACCAACGAAGAAG
>NC_136632.1:26675267-26735267 GCF_933228915.1 Telmatherina bonti | reverse complement strand
ACCCTGCACCTTCGTTTTACACCTCGAACCACTGGAATCATTTCTGACGCAGATATCCGGTAAGCGTGTCATGTAAACATGTTTTCCACCGTAGGGTTCCTTCATGCTGCTGTGACACCGCAGCTTCCCAGCGTCGGATCAATGAAACTGATCTGATTCTGCTTCTCAAACACGTAAACAGCCGCTCTTGTCCGTCCTCTGCAGCCATGGCATCTGGAAGAGACCTTCCAGATGTTTCCTGAATCCTGCCACACGCCATGGAGGACTTACACGGCCGAAGCAGCAGAAGAAGAAGCGTAACGGGAAACGAGCGTCTTTCAGCAGTTTAGTTCAGAAAAGGACTGGAACATTTATAAAATGTTTCCGTCGGTGCCACCAGCACTATGGGATGCAGGCGGTACCTGGGCAGAGGTGCGACAGGAGGAGCGAGGCGGCGGCAGGCTATGGTTGGCTGCTGCTGGAGAGTGGGCGTGGCTACAGCTGGAGGGAGCTCAGCCTGGACCATGCTTCCTGACACGACCTGCAGAAACACACAGGTAGGGTCTTCTCCACACACACACGTATGTAATCTGACACTTTGGACACGTTACACGGGGTTTCCCTGCACACCTTGGTGCCCTTTGACCTCTGGGCGGAGTCTGCAGGGATGGCTGGGCTCAGGCGCAGGTCAGGGGGCGGAGCTTTCAGCTGCCTCTCAGAAACCTGAACCTTCTCCTTCATTCGATATAAAACCTAAAGAAACGATGGAAAATTGTTGGATTATTGCAGTTTGCAGTAAAACGCTGAAAAGCTGCAGCCTGAACACGTTCGCTCCGAAGTCGTCGCTTCTACACATTAAACTCACTTTTCTTTGTTGTTTACAGGAACGGACTGGAAAAACTAACAGAAAACAAAATAACGATAATAATCAAGAGAAATAAAAGCAGTTAACCCTTTAAGGTCCTGCTCTGCCGTCTGGTGGAGGCTTTAACTTTTCTTTTTAAATAATTGTTGAAATAATCGTCTCTGCCAGCTGCTTTGGGTTGTAAAAGCCAAACTGTGTTTTCATGTTGTTGCATTACTATTAACGTCTTTTAACATGTCAACCATTTACTAAACAACATTTATTCTGTTTATTCTGCTCCAAAACAAACAAAAACACAAAGAAACTTTTTTCTCTGGTCTTTTTGTTTGTGTGAAAGTTAAAGGGTTAAAGACGGAAATCATTTTTTTAATTATTCTAAATATTACATTTCTCAGCATTACTCACCACGTTGATTTATTTACTGAGACATTTGTTTATTTTTATTTTTTCTAGTTTGCAGCTTCTGTGCAACCGGTCCTGTCAGGTTTATAATGAATAAAATCCATTTAAAAATCCAAAATGTTGTTTCAACTTATTTGGAAGTTTAATATAAGATGTAGAAAAAAATTTTTAATGCAACTTTAAGCTTCTTAAATAAAAGAAACATGTGAACAAATGATCTCTAAATAAAAATGTTCAGTTTTGTTGGTGAGTTTTAATTTTTCTGTTTAAAACGTGAAATTTTTTTTAGGTTTTCTGCGACTCAAAAGGAAAATTGAAACCTTTCTTCATCAGATCAGAACATTTAACGACAGGAAACCAGTTTGTTTCACCGCAGTCTGCTTGTTTTCACCCCAAGATTAAAAATAAATCATAGAAAAGCGTCGTTGAGCATTAAAGTTGAGCTGATTCAACTCCGGCGGGGACGGAGGACAGCTACTGTGCAGCAGCGCCTCCTTGTGGACGAAGCGTCACACTGCAAACAGGAAAACTCCAGAGAAATGTTTCTCATCATTTGTTTTCTGTAAACTTTTCTTTTCCTCACAGCAGCCATGTTTTATCTGATAAGTCTTATTAGTTTAGAATTAGGATTTATTTATAAGCAGCTTTTAACAACACAGTGACAGAAAAACTGCAATAAAACGTTACAGCCGCCAGAAGTCTAAATAATTTAATTAAATGTGTCTCTTTAAACATTTATATTTATATGAGGCAACTGATAAGAAATGCTGCAACACATGGAGGGTAAGGATGGACTTTTAAAAGATATTGTGTAGTTTTTATTTTTATGATGATTATTCCATACGAGCTTCTCCTGAAACGGGACACTTAGAGGTCAAAGTTCCTGCATGGTTTAGTTTCAAACTGGAGTTTTCCAGATTAAATCTGATCTGTGTTTCAGAATAAAAGCATTTAATCTGCAGCTGCTTCAGTTCGCTGAGTTGGATTTTTGCGTGTCAGGCGGGACGACGGAGGACATGAGGAGACGGGAGGTGAGGACACTAATCAGACAAATGAGATGAGCCTTTTCTGTCTGAGTATGTCACTGACCTCTGACCTCGGCTATGAATAGACCGGAGCTGGCCGAGGACGTGGACCTGCTTTAGTTTCTACAGCTGATGTGCTCCCAGCTTTTTTCATTTTCATTATGTAAATGTTTGTTTTTATGATCATAGCAATAATTTCCCACCTGGTAAAGTTTCACTATTTTAATCATTTTTAATTTAATTTTAAGATTTTTTTATATTCTAGTTTTTTTTTTGTTTGTTTTTTTGTATGTTAGTCATAAATGTATTTGTGTAATCTTCCTTATTTTCATTTATGTCCAGAATGAAAGATTTAAACACCAATTTTTTTTTTTATTAAACTTTCATATTTTCTGTTCATAAATAATTTTATGTATGCATTTATTAATATTATATGTTCATTAATAATTATTTAATATTTCTAATTTGTTATTATTTACTAATTTGTCATTAATCATAAATACATATTTTAAACTATAAATTTAAATTAAATAAATAATTAAATTTAACTGATTTTGTTTCCATTTTTAGTGCTGATTTGTGTTTGATGGTTTTTTAAAATGATTGTTAAATTAATTAAACCTAAATGTGATAAATATTAATTCAATCCAGTGTAAATCTGTTCCTGTGACTGTGAGCATCCTGATTGGTTCCCGTATCGCCTGTTCAAGACTCTAACATCATTTTTACACAGGAAACATGAAAACTTGTTCAGCTTTGTGACTGAAGCTCAGAAAACATCAACGAGGTCCTGTTACCCACCATCAAGCAGGTGATGACGATGATGAAGACGGTGAAAAAGAGGACAACAGCATAAAATCCCTCTCTGTTCCATACGTGATCCCTCTGCTCGCCTTGCAGGACGTTCTTCTACACAGACATAAAAAGACAAGTTTAAACCTGCTTCTGGTCTCATCTGAACCATCCAGCATGTGAAGACGTCTGCCTGTGGAGGTTCATAGAAACACTGAACAAAACCACATGAGAAGAACTGTGAAGGTAAAATGTGAGCTTCTCCACGCTGAGGCTTGTTTGGTAGAAAAGGTTCAGATGAGGCGTCAGATCGTTTGCAGATTGTAGGATTTAAACCAACGTGGAAAAGAAGTGGAGCGATTGGTTTAGTTGGTTTAGATCCAATAAACTCGACTTAAAAGTGCATTGTGTCAAGGCCCATTTCTGCTCCTTTATGTACGTAAACATGGTGTACGTTTCAAACGTTGTCATACATCTATGGAAGACCGGTTGTGCCAAAAACGTGCATTAAAACGTCTTTAAAATGCGCGTTCTGAAAGGTGTTCTCGATGCGCTCTCGACGCGTTCTCGATGCGTTCTGAGCACCTTCAGAATGTCTTAACATCCATTGGTTGAGGACTATTTATAATTAAATTGAAATTCAAATAACAACAAATGAAAAACAATTATGGTTGTTTAGCTTTTATTAGTAGGCTATTATAATAATAATTATTATTAGTGAGTGGTTTGCATTTCATCCGTAGTTTTTACAATTAAATGGCATTAAATACAATTATAAAAACTATGGATGAAATGCAACCACATTAACAAGAATAAATATTATAATAGCTTACTAATAAAACCCACTGGTGACGACCAACAACAGAGGGCGAGGCAGCCCCCACGATTTTTAATGAAATGGCTTAACCCATAGTCCTCAACCAAAGGATGTTAAGACATTCTGAAGGCGCTCAGAACGCGTCAAGAACGCCTTTCAGAACGCGTTAAGGCGTTGAGAACGCGCTCAGAGCGTGCATTTTGAAGACGTTTTGACGCACATTTTTGGCGCAACCGGCCTTCCATCTTCATCGCCGTCCTCACACTTCCGTGCATCTTCCGTTGCTATGGTTGTTCAGTCAGTTCATCGCTAGTGGGCAGAGTTTAGAGTTCACTTCTGCATTTTGACAGCGTTGGTCGCGATAATGCACCAGAAGAAGAAAAAGAAACATTTTTTTTCCTGTCTTTAACTTCTTTTGTGTTGGTTTCTGCATCATCTTCACCCTGTTCCTCCTCCCCTTCTCTGGTTCGCTGCTTTCGCTGGTTGCGTAGCAGCTGTACAACTCAACGCTGCCCCCATGCCATTTCCGGTGGTATTGCACCGTTTTCTGCGTCCAGTGACGGATAGCGGAGCTCCTTGTAAACGGACCAAATTACACAGAAAACCGAAGCAGGTCTGCCTGCGTCCAGGACAGATGGCCCATAAATATTCCTAAAGTTCTGATCTCAGATGATTTGTTTGAAGGAAACACATTAATGAACGTACGATAGGGTCATAAACGTACCAGATTTAGTAAGGTGCTAACATTAAGGCGTTACTTATCCTAAACCAGTAAAAGAAAGTCAGTACTGCAGCTTTAAAGCGTCACGTGGAGTTTTTTTGTCCATTCAGAGACACCGTAGTGAGTAACATGAGTTCCCCCCTATCGTACCTGAAAAACCGGTGAGGATATAAACGGAGACGTCGGAGATCTAGCAGAGCTTTAAAGGTTGAACTCAACTTAAAAAGATCAGTTTGGTCTTAAAACAACAGAAAATATATTTTTTTAAAAAAAAAAAAAAAAAAAAAAAACTACATCATTGTGTTTTCAGTTTTGAGAGTCCACTCCAAGTATCAGCTTTTCATAGACGACTATGAATCAGAATTACAACCAAATCACTGGACAGAAGAGTCCTTTTCATCAGCATGACTTGTTCCTGTAACATCGCCGGATATCAGCCGTGGTCCTCATTAATTCACACAGAAAGCTGCTCAGCTCGTCCTCCGATGATCCACGGGGCTTTAATAGATCTATTTAACTTTTAAATGCAGCACTCTGTGCTCTAATAACCCCAATCTATCCTCTCTGTCCATTGCCATGGCAACCAGTGCAGCTGCCAAACGAGTTGCCATGGAGATGAAAGAAAAGCCACACGGACAAGTTCCCTTCAGGCACGTACCTCAGTTGAGACTTCGGTGATGCCGAAGTGGCCCAGGTAGCGATGAAGCACCCGGACGTTCAGTGATTGGATGACCTCCTCAGCTGGGCGGGGCTCAGAGATGCCCAGCCTATCAGAGGACACGAAGAGCTCGATGCCATTCTTCTCCTCCTGTCAGAAGAGACATGGGTTGGTTAAAGACGCGGACGTGGAGCGCGGTGGAGGATAGCGAACGAGCGGGACTTACGTTCAGATGGTAGATATGAACGTTTCGTATAGGAACGCCAAGCGCTGCAGCTATACCTTCCCGAAACCAGCGAAGACGGCTGGCGTTCAGCCTCCTCACATCCACGGCCAGGTACTGAGAGAGAGAGAGCTGAGAGTCAGTTCTGGTTTCTGGAACAGGACCCCCTAAACGAGGGGCGTAATTAAACTCAACATGTGAGGCACAATGGAGGGACGGGTCCTCTCAGAACCTGGACCTCGACGGGTCCGATGGAGGGACAGGTCCTCTCAGAACCTGGACCTCGACGGGTCCGATGGAGGGACGGGTCCTCTCAGAACCTGGACCTCGACGGGTCCGATGGAGGGACGGGTCCTCTCAGAACCTGGACCTCGACGGGTCCGATGGAGGGACGGGTCCTCTCAGAACCTGGACCTCGACGGGTCCGATGGAGGGACAGGTCCTCTCAGAACCTGGACCTCGACGGGTCCGATGGAGGGACAGGTCCTCTCAGAACCTGGACCTCGACGGGTCCGATGGAGGGACGGGTCCTCTCAGAACTTGGACCTCGACGGGTCCGATGGAGGGACGGGTCCTCTCAGAACCTGGACTTCGACGGGTACGATGGAGGGACGGGTCCTCTCAGAACCTGGACCTCGACGGGTCCGATGGAGGGACGGGTCCTCTCAGAACCTGGACCTCGACGGGTCCGATGGAGGGACGGGTCCTCTCAGAACCTGGACCTCGACGTATCCGATGGAGGGACGGGTCCTCTCAGAACCTGGACCTCGACGGGTCCGATGGAGGGACAGGTCCTCTCAGAACCTGGACCTCGACGGGTCCGATAGAGGGATGGATCCTCTCAGAACCTGGACCTCTACAGGTCTAAATGAGGGACTGATCCTCCAGAACCAGAACAGGCCCGATGGTGGGACAGATTTCTACTGAAAGACTTTGTGAAACATTTTCTAGTCGCTGCTCTGAACTCGTCTTGTATTCTCCGTTCATCGCCGTTTTAACATGCAGACAGAAAATCGGCTGCGCAGACTGCAAACTAAATACTCAGTAAATGTGGCTTTTATCCCACAGAAGTCAGACAGCTTTGTTTCTAATGCCTCCATTGTTTGTTGTAAGCGAAGCTAAAAACAGACGTGGAACGTATCGATCAGCCGGTCTAAATGAATAAAGACCCAACAGACTCACCAAATATCAGATTGTTCCTTTAAATGAGGTTAAAGAAAACAAACAAGAAGTCTGACCTCTGCAGCTCTCAGTCCATCAGCACCAAACCCACCGGCTGCTGCTCTAAAATCACTCTGTGAGTGTGTGTGTGTGTGTGTGTGTGTGTGTGTGTGGGGGCGGCTGTTTACTAATGGCTAAAACAACAACATGTTCTGCTGCCACTTAATTCAATATGAGGAAGAAAAAGCAGAGCAGAGCAGCTCAGCACACGGCGCTGATGTTATTACCCGTCTGCATCTGGTTACAGTTTGTTCAGTAAAACAAAATCAGTCTGGAGGTAAAAACACCAACAATCACAAAAAACAAAAACAAATCACTTAAAGAATTGATCGTTCTGATAATCTCAGCAGATGTTTATTTAAAACAAAAAGACAAACCTAATTGATTAAAAAATAAAATCTCTTTAATCTCCAATGTTACCTTTAAATATAAAAACCATCCTATTAAACAACAAATATTTACAAATTTGTTCTTATAATCAATCATATTAATCAATAACTTCAATAGTTTTCAATCAGCTTCAGCTCTAACATGCAGTAATCCAGCGTTTCAGCAGAAAACCGGTCGACCGAAGCATCCAGAAATGGCTTAAAAAAACTGAAATAAACAAGAAATAATTATTTAAATAAGCAGCAAACAACCTTACCAGGTAAACATGTAAACATTGTTGATCCTCCCTGCCGACCACAGGAAGCTTTTCACTGAATGACCAGAGAGAAGGAGACGTGCTGCCTGTCAGTCACAGCTCAGGGACTTCTCGCTCCATTTCCTGATCCAGTCATTCCGTGATCTCTGATTGGCTTAGAGCCTGACGAGGATCAGCCTGGCACCTGATTGGCCGTCATTCAGCTAATGCCATTATCCTGCTGCGCTTCCTGTCGGGATCAGGTGCTATTTCTGTCCAACACACACATCTATGTGTGCACGCACACACACACACGGTCAGAAACACTAATTAGTCCATAGCTGTGTGGGTCAGTGGGGGGTCATTAGAGGGAGGGGTGGCAGGATTTGGATCAATCAAATGAGACTGGGTGCTCTGAAAGAACAGAAAGGAAAACGGCTTCAGAGCTGCAGTAATTAGCAATCAATAGATTGATCAATGGAGCTACTTTGGGTCATTTTGGTTGGATCGTTTCTCAGACACTGATGATTTATTTCATTTAGTTTTTATTCGGTAAATAACAGCCGGGAGTTCGTTATGCCTGTAATTACAGAAAACCAAACAACCGCCATTAAAAAAGTTCGTGGAATTAAATAAACTCAATCGATAAAAAGTTTTTCCGGTCTTGTAAGGCAGTTTTTCAGATAAAAAAAATGTATCGCAACTGGAATCACTTTACTTTCGGATTTAACGCTCATTTCTGCTCCCTAACGTACATAAACGTCCCTTTCAAATGGTTTGATACGACACCGTCCTCATATCTGTGGCTTTTATGTTGCCATGGCTACACAGTCAGTTCAGCCACTAGAGGGCAGTGCTGAGTTCAGAGTTCACTTCCACGTACTCACACCAGTTGCTAGCACCACTATGAGGTTGTTTACAACTTTATACATACTAGAGAAGAAAACCATGACGGTTCCGTTTTTTTTGTTTTTTTTTTGTTTGTTTGCTTTTCTCAACTTCTTTTGCATCTTCTTCAGGTACTTCCTGTTTGGAGGTTTCTGCATCGTCCTCTTCTTCTCTTGCTTATACTTGTGTGTCAGCTGAACAACTCAACACTGCCCCCCGTGATTTCTGGTGGAATTGCTCCGTTTTATGTGTCAAACTGATCATGAAGCTCCTTTAAAAGGACTGAAAACGGACAAAAACCCAGAAATTCCCGATTAAAAGATGACCGCTCTCAGTACCACTTCTAGTCCACTGTTGCCGATTAAATATCTTTAATATACATTTCTTGTGTTAACAGCAGTTAGTTGTTATCAATAATTACCGTTAGTTAGCACAGCACAGAATTTGGTTCAGAAAAAAAAAAGAAAAAACACGTAAACACGTGGTTTATTGATTGCCAGAACTGACAGGTGTTTACATGGTGGCCTTTTACAGAGTTCGTGATTTTCTTTATTGTAGTTTACGGACTGTTTTTAAGGCGTCCATTCATTTTCCCAGTTGGTGCAACTGGAACAGCCACTATTTGGTAATAACAACACGTATTCTCAACTGATCAGACTTCCACAACAACTGGAACGCACCATTGTTAGCGTACTCTCCTGCTTCCTGGTGTTCATTAGGGAGCAGAAGACGCGTATCGAGTTGCATTAAACAGGATTTTAAGCGTTCCTATAAAGTGATGAAAGACGTGGCACGTTGGGTTTACAGTCGGGCTGTGACAATACGCTTTTGTCCCGATTCGATTTGATTCAGATTTTTTCTGTGCCGATTCGATTTAAATTGCGATTCTTCGATATTGCTGATTTGTAGATTAAAAACAAACAAACAAAAATTATAAACCTTTTTTTATGCTAGTAATTGTTCTTGATTTTAGTTAGGAGAAAACAACACAGTAGCTAGACCATCATTCTGCCACTATAATGCCCAAATAGACAAGTAAAAAGATCAATAAAACCCAAGAAAATGTAAAAATTTTTAATGTGGATTCATTTTATTTCATTGAAAAGAATAAATTTTTTAACAAAAAAAATCGATTTTAAAATTGTGAAGCAAAAAATCCCGATTTTTATGCCGTAAACCCCATAAACCCCTCGTTTACGGGGTTAATAACTACACCTACAATATAATATGCACATCAGTGGCTTCTAATGAAAACTAAAATCTTACATCATTCATACATAGAAGCTTCTTTATATGTTTATGTTAAAAATTATCTAATAATTTTAAAAAGTTCTTTTTATTAATGACAGGTAGGTTGAATAATTGAGTCTATTTTCTTGTTGGCGGTGAGATTAAGGGTCAGGAGTTACTGGGTAAACTGGATCAGCTCTGATCCATCCCGTCTGATTTGTCCAACCAGGTCACATGACCGCACACACGGCTCCAACCAGAAGCTGATTGGCTTCGCCTCCATCAGATGTGAATGAGTCGGGTGTGAGTTAAGGTGTGCGGTGCTGCTGCTTTTCAATGGCGGGGAAAACGTGAGCTGCATGTGCACATCCAGCTCTGTGACCACACACACACACACACACACACACACACACACACACACACACACACACACACACACACACACACACACACACACACACACACACACACAGCTGAATGAGCAGCCTGATGCGAAGTCAGATTATTCACGCGTGTTGCTTCCTTTGAGAAAACGACTCCCGTCCCCAGCAGAGGAAACATGAAGCAAACTCAGACCTTCTGATTGATTTATTATATTTTAACGTAAATCTATTTTTTTCCAGGTAATAACGGAAATTTGTCCTCATTTGTGGATTTCCAGCTCTGGTCCTGCAGCTTTTAGATGTTTCCCGGCTCCAGCCCACCTGGTTTAAATGAAACATTCAACCAAATGATGTTGAGCATCACCTGACTGGTGCAGCAGCAGGAAACATCCCCAGCCTGCAGAAGCGCCGTTAGACTCGTGTTTTACCACCTTCTGTTGGGAGATTTTGTGCTTTCTGCAGCTATAAAAAGCTTTTCCGCGTGGATGAACCAGAGGAGTGGTCTTCAGGGTTTCTGTGCCGACTTGTCAGCTGAAGCGCTTCTAATTCTGGAAAATAAAGACGGCGTCGTATTTCCTGTCCTGTAGCTGCAGCAGTCCACTTTATTTAGACTCAGCTGCTGCGCTTGCTCCAGAAAATGATATCTTCTAAAAACAATGCTCCAGAGGTTCCTTTCTAAAGTTAACACCAAAAGGAAAGGAGCTTCCATATTTTACGTGCAACCTTCTAAATCAACTGTATTCGCTGTGTCTGAACAACTTTAATGAAGTTGGGATGTTCAGTAAATTGCAAATTCATTCAACCTGTATTAAATTAAACTACAGAGTCAAGATATTTCATGTTCAAACCAAGCGGCAACCTCTGGCGGTTAAAAGTGAAACCTACGCAGAAGTGCATAAAACTGCAGTTCCCCCTTCATCCACTAGGGGCTGCAAAACAGAGCAAATCCCCATAGACTCCCATGTTAAAAAGACCAACTTCACAGCAGAAATAAACACGTTTACAGCAGGAATAAACATGTTTACAGCAGGAATAAACATGTTTACAGCAGGAATAAACATGTTTACAGCAGAAATAAACATGTTTACAGCAGGAATAAACATGTTTACAGCCTGGTACAAAAATCCATTTTAGGTTTAATAGGTCAGGTTTACCTTCATGACAACTGTGGGGGGAGTGAATTTTTTTCTAACTCGCCCGTTTAAAAGTAGTTTAATCTCGAAATTCTGCATATTTAGGGGCGTGTCCTTTTGATTGACAGGTACTCGATCTCCCGCTTCAAGTCAGAAGAACGTAGAACAACCGCGGTTTTTAGCCGGTTAACAACGTGACTTAGCTTTAGCCTGCTTACCTCCATTAGCTGGTTAGCTCCTGTTATCTCCGGGTTAGCTCGGTTAGCTCTTCGCTACAGAAAGCTCTGAGTTCGCTCGATGTCAATCATCCACCATGACACTCACAGCCCCCCCCTCAGCTCCACCTCTTTGACCATATTTGTATTTTCCGGGCGAGACGACGCACATGCCCGTGCCACGATGGTGATGGTAGGAACCGCCCACCAAGCTTCAACTCAGCTCTTCAGAAACCTACGGGTGACGTCATGGAGACTATGTCCATCTTTATATACAGTCTGTGGTTCAAATGGATAAACGTTTCCTTTTTTTGCAAATATGAACACATTCTGAATGTAATGCATGCTACACGCTCCAGAAAAACGGAGAGGGGCATCAAACGGTTGGGAAAGTTGAGGAATGCTAAAAAACACCTGTTTGGATCACTCCACAGAGCAGGTCCAATGGAAAACAACTGGGTGACATGATTGGGTATAAAAGCACATAAATGAGCATTCCCAAAAGCTACAGTAGTTCAGAAGCAACGATGATGCCAAGTTTGCAGATACTGCGCTTTGTCAACAACGAAGTACAAACAGACTAAGTACAATGTTTTTCAACAAACAATTTCAGGAATTTGGAGTTTTCACTTTTTGCATTTAAGACCCGTTTCTGCTCCCTTACATGCGTAAATGTGGACGCCGGATTCAAACAGTGTCCTTCGTTGCTGTCCTCATAGTTCCACGCGTCCTTTCAGTTACCATGGTTGTTAAGTACGTTCATCCACTCGTGCAGGGGTGCCCAGCTCTGGTCCTCGAGGGCCCCAACCCTGCAGGTTTTCCATGTGTCCCTGCGCCAACGCATCTGACTCAAAGTAATCACTCATTGTGCAGAACTTCATTGGCTGCTGGATCCATTTAATGGAAGCCAGGTGTGTTGGAGCAGGAATGCATAGAAAACCTGCAGGACCGCGGCCGTCGAGGACTCGTGGATAATTTTGTTTTTGCATTTACATGTTATTACACATGTTCAAGTAAAGATGGTTTCTGGATAACTTATGGATAACAGCAGCAACTTGTGGAACCAACATTATTTTTCCATAATGCAAAATGTTCACAACTCCATGCTCCTCAAACTGGATGCTCCTGAGACAAGAATTGACGAGAATTACAGTTTATGCACTAAACACTGTACAATAGAAATTCACAATTGTACTTTGTCCATTTTTTATTATAAATATCGCTGCTCTTTTGTAGAAAACTAACAAAAGCGCAGCGATTGTGTTAATGATATTAGCATGTGTGCTCACAAAACATCAGAAAAATGTTGCTTGTTAACGCAGTCTGACGATATGTCGACAAGTTAAGGTTCAAACTACCATGCAAAGCACAAGCCCCCAGAAACACCACCGGCTTCTCAAGTCCCAAGCTCATCTCAGGACAACTCATGCCAGCTGGAAGGGAGTGCTGTGTTCTGACTGGTCTGCTGTTCAGATCGTTTTTGGAGATCATGGACGCGGTGTCCTCCAGGCCAAAAAGGAAAAAGGACTGTCGGGATCAGTGCAAGGTTGGAAAGCCTGGCTGTGTGATGGTCTGAGAGGGGAGTTAGTGCTCATGGCATGAGTTTGGACATGTTCACATCAGTCTTTTTTATCCGAACCAGAGTCCGTTTGCTCGGTAAGTCGCTTCGTTTGGAGAAATGTGAACGCGCCAAACCAATTCTGATTCGACTGAAGAAACAGACTCGGTCTGCCTACAAACGCAGGTCTTGGCCCGTTTCAAGTGGACCAAATACAAGAAGCAAAAAAGAAAAGTCCCTTCCTGCATGTGGCGTAGCACTGCATTGTGGGTAAATCCATAGCGATGGCGTTAAGGGTCCTCTGCCTCGTCTGGTGTTCATACTGCGTCCATTGTTGCAGTGGATTTCTGCAGTATACTTGCATAAGTCAATAAAAACCCAAAACAGCCATAGTTTGGTCTCCATGTTTAACTGGCAGGTGGAGGAAACAGAGTTTTCTTCTTCACGCCGGTCTTGTCTTCTCCTTTACTAAATACTAGTTGTAACAGTCGTAATTGTGGAATGACCTTTACAAACACATGGGGCTGTCCATGATTGGTGATGTCATCAGACAGCGCCTAGCAGATTGGGACGTTGCCTCGTGGAGAATGGATGGACATTTTTCTAGAAGAACGCTCGTTTTGGTTCCCGATCTCATAGTAATTGGGGGGTTGTGTAGCTTCAGTGTTATTCATGTAAGATGAGGCAGTAGCCGTCCAACCGGGCTTTATAAGGTTGGTAAGTTTAACAAATGAAGAGCACTGTGGAAATCCAGTCCCAGTGGGTTCGTGAGTTACTTATCGCCACGTTTTTGCTACGTAGCTACCAGGCTAGCTTTCCACCCAGACACAACCCGTTCCCATTACATAGTGCAGCGCCCCCTCTGGTGGGAATGGGGATATATTATTCTAATGGTTTGGCTGGTTTGACCAAAATGCAGCTTGAACAAGATCTCGGCCACATGGATACACCCCCCTACAACTGATCCAAATCCCCAATCGGAACGAGTCTACCAGACTATCCTGATGGGAATACACCCTTACATGCATGTCGGTGAAGGTGCCATTCATGCTGAAAGCTTCATACAGACTTTGGAGCAACAACGCTGGATCCAAGCCATGTCATTTTCAAGACGCAAACAGACTGGTTCGGAACTCATTTAAGCAAAAAGAGCCGTGCTGAACCATCCAGTTCTGGATGAATCATGTTTCCCTCGGTGAGTTTGAAGTGGCGTCAAAGATCCAGCCTCTATTAATCCAACACACACACACACACACACACACACACACACACACACACGTGGCATGAATAATGTATTAGTTTAACACAGAGAGGATGCTCCTCAGTGCTCTGGTGTGTGTGGGCAGGTATCTGAACTTGTTTCTGCATCTTTAGACGCATGTTTGCTTTCATTAAGTTTATCTGACTGCTGGTAAGTTGTGTTTTTAAACTGCAATAAATAAATTAAAAAGCTTTAAAAGCTTTTCTTTATGTTACAAACATAACTTAAATGTGTTTTAGGGTTATATAGGTATTTATAAACTACCCGTCCACTTTACTAGCTCCACTGCACCTGTTCACATTTAATATGATCAAGTTGCATCTATTTTCATTAAAGGAATTTCTCAGTTTTATTTCTGCTCAAATGGATCAGATATTTGTTGTTCTCAACTGAAATATTTAAAGTTATTTAAAGTCATGCAGAGGCACCGTAGTGGGGGTGGGGTTAGGGAGATTCTAAGGACCCCATGACTTTATAGGGGCCCAAAAATATGTACAAATTTTATAAGAAACTCATTAAACCATCATTAAAAATAAAAGTAATAAAATATAGCAGTAATCTAAACTGATAAACCATTTTCATCAAAATAACCTAGTAAGATGTATGCACTGTGATTTAACCCTTTATAGGGCGCTGAAAGAAATAACTTCAAATTAGAAATTTTAACCTAAAATTGTTGTTCTGGTATGAACCAAGACCTCCATTCTGTTGTTAGATTAACAAAAAAAAAAAAGTTTCATGCTGAATATGAAAGGAAACAAAGCATTCAAAAATAGTCACTTGCCCCATAAAGGGTTAAACCAAGTGGCAACCTCCAGCGGTTAAAAGTGAAGCCTATGTGGAAGTACATAAAACTGCAGTTCCCCCTTCATCCACTAGGGGCTGCAAAACAGAGCGAATCGCCATAGACTCCCATGTTAAAAAGACCAACTTCACAGCAGAAATAAACATGTTTACAGCAGAAATAAACATGTTTACAGCAGAAATAAACACGTTTACAGCAGAACTAAACACGTTTACAGCAGAAATAAACACGTTTACAGCAGAAATAAACATGTTTACAGCAGAAATAAACACGTTTACAGCAGAAATAAACACGTTTACAGCAGAACTAAACACGTTTACAGCAGAACTAAACACGTTTACAGCAGAAATAAACACGTTTACAGCAGAAATAAACACGTTTACAGCAGAAATAAAAACGTTTACAGCAGAAATAAACATGTTTACAGCAGAAGTAAACATGTTTACAGCAGAAATAAAAACGTTTACAGCAGAAATAAACATGTTTACAGCAGGAATAAACATGTTTACAGCAGAAGTAAACATGTTTACAGCAGAAATAAAAACGTTTACAGCAGAAATAAACATGTTTACAGCAGGAATAAACATGTTTACAGCAGGAATAAACATGTTTACAGCAGAAATAAACATGTTTACAGCCTGGTACAAAAATCCATTTTAGGTTTATAGGTCAGGTTTACCTTCATGACAACTGTGGGGGAAGTGAATTTTTTTCGCCCACCGAGCTTCAATTCTGCTCTTCAGAAACCTACGGGTGACGTCACGGAGGCCCCGCCCATCTTTATATACAGTCTATGATTGAGATGCATGGATTAGTAAATGGGCCCACCCCTACAGCTGAGCATAGCTGTCACATAACATTTACATGACTTAACAGGAAGTAAAACTGAAGGAGTGGACCAAATAAATGGCTAATCTTTGGCATTCTGCTACCATATTGCTGACCGAGTCTTCTGACAGCTGCTTGTAATGAGTTCCAGGCACTAAGGTGGACACGAGAAGCAGATCTTCCTGATACGAGCAGGAGAAGCTGCACAGTGGTAATGATTTTTCTCCATCAGTTTCTTCAAGCAGGAGTTTTATCAGCAGGAATTCATCTTGCAGCACGACAACAAGCTGAAACTAACAACCGCAGACTCACACAGTCGCCTTGGCGACAGCAAAGTTCACGTGTGACGACCAGCACACGCATGCTGTGAGCAGCTGGCAGGAGAGTAAAGGTCACAAACACAGCAGCGTCTCGGAGGCATCTGATACGATGGGAGGTTTAACCAGCTTCTCGGCCTCCGTTTCATCATGTTGCATCATGTTACTCCCATAGACTGGAGAAAGGTGCCCTGCTAGCCACATAAAAATCCCTGTTGTGCTACACTGCCATCTTGCAGCTGGATATCGGGCTCCTGTCAATCACAGGAAATGCCACTATTAAATTTAAAGAGGTAATAACTCTAAACAGAGGAGTTATTAATAAAAAGGTAGGTAGAAGCAGATCATAAAGCTTCTACAGAGCTTTACGTTTTTCAGGCTTTCAATACACTAAACATCAATAACTTGGTCCTCATGTTAGCTCTTCTTCTTTAACAGCTGTCTGGAACTGAACTGAAAATCCTGCGTCTCACATCCTCCTTTCCTTCACCACCGCTGTTTCCACCATGAGTCCATGAGCCAAAGTCACATGACTGAACATCAGCAGGACCTTTAAACGTTCTCTTTAAAGACCGATGTGTAAACTTCTAACTTACCGAGTCTTATCACTATATCATTATGATCATCATTTATCTACTCATTCATATTTTATTTCAATTATCCTTTACTATCATTTAATCTTACAAGTTTTATTACTATTTAATTATGTATCATTTTTATTATTTATTATTATTGTTAATTTTATCATTATATCATCATCATTATTATTCATTTTTATCATTTTTATGTCATCTATTAATTTTATATTATTGACATTTTTATATCATTATATATTTTTATTATCATTATTAATTTTAATAGTATTATAGTATGATTGATATTATTATTAATTTGTATGATTATGTTATCATCATTATCACTGTTATTAACTTTTATATTATATCATTATTATCATTATCATGATTATCATTATTATCATTTTATTATTATTATTTTTATTATTATTAATATTATTATTATTATTACTTAGTAGAAGCAGAAATAATTAAAAACAACAGTACATCCCTGTCTTCCCCAGAAATGATCCCATCTAACTGGTTATGCAGCAGATCTGTTTTTCTGCATACAGTCTGTGGTTCTGACCCAAACTGAGCTGCGTTTCCATGGTGATGGAACAGCTGCAGGGGCAGGTCATGTGGCCAAACACAGGAAGTCATATGTGGTGGAATTATGCGTATAGTGTAGTTTTAATATGTTACTCATTTATTAAGTTATATTAAGATATATATTCTGCATAGTTAGAGTAGTTCAGTAAGCTTGCTTTAGTAGATTCATGCATAAAACTAAGTGTTCTGTTCAAGGCCTGTTTCAGCTTTGACTGTTATCTCCAAGCTAGCAGTTGTTCTGACTAGTGCTGCCTGCAAGGGTTGTTTGTGTCTGCTTAAAGAACACTGTAGCACTCTGAGCAGGGGCAGAGCTCTCGAGACCTCTCGCCCGCAACATCTGTACATGCCCAATAAATTGAACAGAAAACAGTTGATTTATAGATTTATTTCTCATCGGATAAATTCCACGACATCATGTGACAGGTTCTGAGAAGCTGTGTTGAGCTGAACACATTGGCAGGAAGGTAAAACCATCCGTCTTGTTTTCCAACACAGATTTCTCCAGATTAGCTCCACTCCCACAATGCATCTGTGGCGATGACTGTTGGCAGATGACTGTGGAGCGTTTGCAAGACTTCACAGACGAAATGTGTAAATATTCAGTTAAATAATCTGAAGTGTTTCTGTTATAAACGTCTGTGAATCTAACAAGTTTCGTTCCCACACAGGAAGTCAAAAACTTCTCATTTAATAAAACATAAACCTGCATTTACATGATTTTATTAACCAAAGCAACGCAGCCTGAACCTGGACTGGGATGACTGGACCAGTATCTGCTGATTCAGCCGCTCCAGTGAGCTGACCACCAGCGTTTCCACCAACACAAACTGGGATTCTTTGCCAGTTTTATGATACAGTTTAACAACCGCCCCCGTGGCCCCGCGTACCCCTCAGCAACGACATTTTCAGCCAGAAACTAAAAAGCCAAATAAAACCAGTTCTCCACATAATGTATGTGGATGGACCAGACTGTGTGTGTGTGTGTTTTTTATTACCTTTAATAAAACAATATCTGCTAGGGGTGGGAAAATCGAATCGAAAAATCGAATATCGGGATTTTATGTTGCACAATTTTAAAATAGATTTTTTTTTTGTTAAAAAATCTTTTTTTTTTCAATGAAATAATCTACTATAAAATTTTTGTCATTTGTATTGGCTTTATTGATCTTTTTACTTGTCTTAATGGGTATTACAGCAGCAAAATGACGGTCCGGCTACTGTGTTGTTTTCTCTTAACTGAAATCAAGAAAAATTGCTTGCAAAGAAAAGTTTTATAAATATTTTTTTGTTTTTAATCTACGAAAATCAGCAATTACAAAGAATTTTGAAAATCGCAATTTAAATCGAATCGGAACCCAAAAAAATGGGAAATAAATCGAATCGGGACAAAAGCATCTCGTCACAGCCCTAGTATCTGTGAGGGCTGGATGATAAAAGGATTCTCTCGTGTAATTAGCATTTGTCATTTCCGATTAGTTTAAACATCCAGACGTTTCTTCCTTCTTAAGCCACCAACGTTCTGGCTTCTGGATTCAAAACTTGGTGCTCCTGATGATTGTCTGCTTTTCCTTACAAAAGCTGTATTTTCTTAATAAAACAAGGCAAATTAACATGAAAAGTATGAAATATAATTATACTTTCATTACATTTTTGTTTTGTTTGTTTTATGTTCAACGGAGTGAAAGAAGCCTGTTTGAAGACATTATCGGAGCATGGAGAAACTAGCCAACCATAGCGGGTAAGTTTAGGGGTCATACTGTTGTTTACAGTGGCTCAGGTGGTCGAGCCGCTTGTCTTGTGACCTGATGGTCTGCGGTTTGAGTCCTGCTCCGCTACATTGCTGCAGCCCCCCTGAGGGGGACATGACTGTTCTGAGCGTCGGTCCCGAGCCGGGATAAATGCAGTGTGTTGTGTCAGGAAGGGCATCCGGCGTAAAACGTGCCTGTCATGGCAAAGAAGATGTCTCTTCATTAAAACACCCCGTTCTTTATCTTTTAACTGTCTACACCATTTCTCACCTGTCACCTGTCTACACCATCTCACCTTAAAACATATAGTGTAGTGAGCCCTTATGGCAACCAGATGGAGCTCCAACAGAAGGTTAGCTGGCTCTGAATGCTCCCAATCACTAATAAGTAAGAGAAACCAGGTGTGTCTGTAAACACCAATGAATACTTGGGTGAGCACAGAGACATGGCTGGTGAGTTTGGAGTTTTCATTTAAAGTCTATTTTTGAAATAATACATTGAGTGAACTTGATTCTAAAAGTCTTTTTAAGTTAAAAAGTTAAAAGTTAAGTTATTTATAAGAAACTAAAGGCCTGTGATGCCATGGGTAAATTGTTTGTGGGTCACAGCCAGCAACATTATTTGCCTGATAGAGTGGGAGAGGCTATGTTTAGTTTGGCTAGTTATAAATATGTATCTTTAGTAACTTAAGTACAGTAGTTAAAACAGTACGAGTTAAAAACATTGTAAATATGATTTGTAAACATTGTAAACATTGGAAATATTTAAAAAAAAAGATGGTAAAAGACCTGAGGTTAAAAACAAATGTAAATTGAAATATATAAATACTCTGTTTAAGCTAAGAGCATGTAATGCATGAATGGCTAAAAAATTGCTTGAATTTAAGTTTAAAACATTAAACTTTAAGTTTAAAACGTTAAACAATTAAAAATCTAAATTAGAGAAAAACATTAAGATTATATATTAAGACAGAATTAAAATCAATCTGATTTCATGACAAATTTTTATGCTTTCTATTATTTAAAAAGTTTATAAAAACACGTACAGAAATAAATACACAGTTAAAAATATAAATAGAAATATATAAATATGAGGTAAAAACAATGAGGTAAAAACTATTTTCTAATTTTTCCTATTTAATTTCTTTAAGGTTTTCAACCTGCTGAAACTTCAAAATAAAGTTTTCAAAGAAGCTGAGTTGGCCTCGCGTCCTCTGTTGCTCTACCAGTCCTATCAAGCGGGACAATCATTTTTTTTTAACACAAGCTTGACAGTTGAAAACCACTCGCGCACCAGGAGGATTAAAAGATCAAAGGCTTTTAAAATCCAAGTGTTGTGGTCACGAGGACAATTGTAATGGCTGAAGAAAAGTCCATAAAGCAGCTCAAAAAAGAGCGGACAATATCTAAAAGCCTCTTCACTCGCCAAGCCAATAAAATTATTAAAGAGGCAGTCTATGGCTCAGCAGGAGTTGCTGGAAGAATTTAACAAATTTTCTAACCGATTCAGAGAACTCCTTGAGGCAAATGACAACTGTTTAGCAGCCATACTGGCAGACGAGACGGCAAAAGAAGAAGACCCACAAGTCATCGAGCATCAAGAGGAGATGGATAGAACAGCTAGTGAAGCTGAAGGAAAATTCACACTTGTGAGAAATATTGTTAAAGAGACTTTGTGGTCTAAATATGGAGAACAAGAGGTTATGGAAACAATTGAGGGAGCTGAGGAGGTTGGACAAAAAGCGCAAGACCTACCTGTTCTAAGCAAAAATGTTGAGGGCTTTGACGTTCACCTAAACTTATTGGAAAAAGGCCTAAAGGAAGCCACTGACATATTGCATGCATGGGAGAGATGGATTTCTGGAGAGGAGAGAAGGACTCTAAATGACAGAATCAAAAACATAAGGACTCTGAAAAGTAAGCTGGAGCTACGTAAAGCCGACTTCGTTACTGCAAGACGGGTTGCAGAGGTTGAGGCAAGAGCTGCCAATGGTAATGAAGTACCAGTGAGCCCTAACCCAGCGCCAATAACCAATCCAATCATCAGGATCAAACCAACTGCACTTCCTGTCTTCAGTGGAAACAGTAGAGACTACTACAGATGGAAAAAGGATTGGGAAAACTTGCAAAAGCAAGGCGAACCAACAGGGTCTGTTGAAGTTAAGAAGATCCAACTGTTGGACAGTATTGTGGAGAAAATAGTTAAAGACCTAAGACTGTCCACCTACTCGTCAGCGGAAGACATATTCCGAGTCCTTGAGAACAGATATGGGAACAAGTCTGCTATAGCACTTGAAATTCTGGAAGACTTGGAAAGACTCCCTCCCGTTAGAGGAAACCAACCACGCAAGGTTATCGAACTTGTCCAAGCAGTTGAAAAGGCTGTAACTGACCTCACGGAACTGAACAACACCAGCGCGATAAAGAACCCACTGGCTATACGGACAATAGAAAGTAAACTCCCCGACTTTGTGAAACGGGATTGGCTTGTCTATATGATGGAACCAAGCAATGCAGTGACCCCCGACAAGCACCTTGACGAGCTTGTCGCATTCCTGAAGAAGCAGGAGGGCGTGCTCGAAAGGTTGGAGCAGTTAAAAATAACTGACAAATCTGACAACTTCCCCACAAGAAGGCCAGAAAAGAAATTTGCCTCAACCAAGGCCACAAAGAAAGAGCTTGAGAACACATGCGGTGTATGTGGTGATGAAAGGCACTACAACAAACTCTTCTTTTGCAGAAAATTCAAAACCTTAAGTGTTCCAGAGAAAAGAGCCACACTGAAACGGCTTGGGGCTTGTAAGATGTGTCTTGGCTGGCATACAAGAAAAGAAGATTGTACAGATACGTACCTATGCAGAAAGCAAGAGTGCAGAAAAGGAGGTCCTCCAGATCACCATTACTTTCTCTGCCTGAAAGACAGTACGGCACAACTTCAGAAAAGTGCTGAGTCCAGCCAAAGGAGCAGTGCAGTAAAAAGCAATTTGACTGCTGAGCAAGAACACTTCCTTGCAGAGTTGTCACCAGAAATGGTTGAAAAGTGCAAGAAAGCGTTCACCAATGGGAACACACGAGTAGGCACTCCACCATCATCTCAGCTACTGGAAAAGAATGGGCTATCTGAGCCGCCAGTCATATTGATGTTGATGGAAGTCACAGCAAATGCAGGACAAAAAGTTGGAACGCTCATCGACCTCGCCTCGGACACAAACTATATCACGCACAAAGCTGCTGACCGTCTCAGACTGCGCAGCGAGAAGGTGACATTAATCCTGTACGGTGTTGGTGGGATGACCTTGACGGTGAGTACAAAGCGGTATCTCCTCAGAGTGCGCACTCGATTGGCATCAGGTGAAGAAAGGGCACATGAACTTGTGTGCTACGGCTTGGATGAAATCGCAAAGGTCCATAAAGAGATCGAACCCAGAAAACTCCAGCGTTTCTTTCCTGAGGTTGATCTGAAAGATTTGAAACGTCCAAGTGAAGTTGAGCTTTTAATCAGTCACCGAGAGGGAAGACTAGCCCCCCAAAGAGTAAAAGTCGTAGGGGATCTTGTCTTGTGGGACAGCCCTCTGGGCAAAACGGTTGGAGGAGCTCATCCTGATCTCTTTGGGCACATTGAAATTGCTGCACATCAGTCCAAGACGCACTTTGCTCGATCTATGAGAACAGCTGCAGTCAGATATGAGGAACTAACCAAAGACAGTCCCAAGCCATGCATTAATTTGGAACAAAAGGTGGCAAAAACGTTGGTCACAGCAAGCTCTACTAAAGATTTCCTCGAGTGGTGGAGATGGGAGAGCATCGGTGCTTCCTGTGAGCCCAAATGCGGAGGATGTTGGTGTGGAAATTGCCAACCAGGAGGTAAAGAAATGACACTGGCAGAAGAGAAGGATTTAGAAATTATAAAAGAAGGCCTCACCTACGTCACAGCTGACGCTCACGTCGGCTCTCCACACTGGGATACAAAGTATCCATGGACACAAGATCCCGCCTCACTTCCTAACAACAAAAGTGCTGTCCAAGCCACATTTCTGAGGACGGGACGCCAGTTGGAAAAAGAGCCAGATTGGAAAGCAGCATACACAAGCCAAGTACATGAAATGCTAGAGCGGTGTGCTGCTATAAAGCTCACAGAAGAGATTAAGAGTGATTGGAAAGGTCCTGTCTGGTATGTGAGTCATCTGGTTGCCCCAAATCCCCACTCAGTCACTACTCCAGTCCGTTTAGTGTGGAATAGCAGCCAGAAATTCAAAGGACTCAGCATGAATGACATATTGCTAAAAGGATCAGATGTACTCAATCCCATCAGAGCTGTCCTTCTGCGTTTCAGGCAAGGGGTACATGCTGCCTTAGGTGACATAAAGAAGATGTACAACTCAGTCTGGCTAGAAGACAGGGAGATGCACCTGCACCGATTCCTCTGGCGAGACCATCCTGCTGATGACATCGAGGAATACGCCATCACCAGAGTAAATATTGGTGACCGTCCAGCAGGGTGCATCGCACAACTGGCAATGAGGGAAACCGCTAAGTTACCTGCCTTTTCTCACCTGGTGGGGGAGCGTCGAGTCTTGGACGAAGACAGTTATGTAGACGACATACTCACTTCCCACAACTGTCTGGAGACCCTGGTCAAAATCACACAAAGAGTGGAGAGGATCTTAAAAGCTGGAGGCTTCTATCTCAAACCCTGGGTGTGGTCCGGGCAAAGTGGGAGGCAACAAAAGACCGAACAAGTCAAATCTGAAGAAACAGACCTCCAAAACAAAAAAAACCCCAAGCAGGACTATTATCCTTCCAAATCAAATGAGAGATGAGGATAATAAAGCACTTGGAGTTGGTTATGAGACAGGAGGGGACAACCTGTACATGCTTACCTCGATTAACTTCTCCAAGAAGAGGAAGAAAATGAGAACCGGCAAGCATCTCGCTAAGGATGAGATAAGGCTGGCGACGCCAAATCCATTAACCAGGAGGGAATTGTTGAGCCAGGTAGCTGGACTCTATGATCCGATCGGCCTGGTCGCACCTCTAAAACAGAAGGGTGCTATTCTTGTAAGACGGGCTTTCCAAGAAGCTGGTGGTGGAAGAATGACTCAAGAAACTTGGGACAGACCACTCTCAGAAGGCCTTAGAGAGGAGGCCATTAAGCTCTTCGAAGAATATGCAGAGTTGGGTCAGATAAAGTTCCCTAGAAGTCTTACGCCAGCAGATTGGAAAGGCAACCCTTTGGCCATCACCTTCTCTGATGGAAGCGACAAAACCTATGGCGCTGTAATGTATCTCAGGTGGCAAACAGCACATGGCATCAAAGTCCGCTTTGTGGAGGCAAAAGCCAAACTAACACCACTGGATCAGAAAGGCGAAGCTGTTAAAGCCGAAATCTGTGGAGCAGTTTTCGCAGCCCGACTTCGCAAGTATTTTGAGAAGCATGCAAGAATGCAAGTGGAGCAGTGGTTTCACCTCGTGGACAGTCAGACGGTGCTGGGAGCCATCCAAAGAGACAGCTATGGATATCAAACCTTCTTTGCTAACCGGGTTGGTGAAATCCAAAAATCTGCACCTGCAACGGATTGGTGGTGGATACCTGGAGAACTGAACGTTGCTGACATCATAACAAGAGGAAGTTCAGCTGAGGACCTAAAGGAGGGCTCTACATGGCAGAGGGGTCCAGACTTCCTGGAACTGCCAGTGGATGGTTGGCCAATAAAATCGCCCAGAGATGTTGCTGCTCATGTCAGAGAAAATGTTGATAAGCTCCAAAGAAAGTCCTGCACAGCTGTTACAACCAGAAGCCAGGCTAAGAAGGATGCACAGCAAACACCTCAGCGACAGGAAGTAAAGCCAGGGGTCAAACCAGCTGGTTGGGTCGGAAAACTCGTCACCATTGAAAGGTTCAGCTCTTTGCAAAAGCTTGTTGATGTCGTTGCTTGGACCTGGCGGGCTGCCCAAATATGGAGGGGAAAAGGTGAAATTAACAGTGTGGCTAAAGGAAAAGTACCTACACTAACTGTCACTGAGCGTCAAGATGCCCTCAGAGATCTCCTTCTGGCAGCCCAAGTTGGGCAAACATTTCCTGACACAGCCCTGAAGAGGTTGGCTGTATACAGAGACAATGATGGACTCCTTGTGTGTGGGGGGCGGTTCCAATCATTTGCTGGAGAGCAAACTGTTGCTCCAATCCTGCCATTTAAGCACTGGATTTCCACCCTACTTGCCAGAGAAGCCCACAGTGTGAACCATGAGGGTATTGCTGGAACTCTTCTGAGAATGAGAAGAAAAGCATGGGTAATCAAAGGTCGAAGACATGCTAAGCGGGTGGTCGACAGCTGTGTCACCTGCAGAAAAAACAAGGCAAAGACATGTCAACAACAAATGGGAGACCTACCTCCCGAGAGGGTTAACCCTGCCAGACCTTTTGAATACACCACTTTAGACCCCTTTGGACCATACATGGTTAAAGATGAAGTGAGAAAGAGAGTCAAGATCAAAGTATGGGGCATTGTTTTCTGCTGCATGGCTTCAAGAGCCATACACACGGATGTTGTCAGTGACCAATCCTCTGAAGGTTTCCTACAAGCCTACCAAAGATTCACAGCACTCAGAGGTCACCCCAAAAAGCTGTGGTCTGATCCAGGTTCAAACTTTGTGGGAGCCAAGCCTGCACTGGAGGAGTTATACAGGTACCTTGACAAACTGGACAAGTCAGAGTTTGAAAACAAAGCAGCAGAGGATGGAACGGAGTGGTCATGGAAGATCCACCCTGCAGACTCACCCCATCGCAATGGTGCAGCTGAAGCAGCAGTTTGTTTGGTGAAAAGAGCCCTGAACAACCTAGCTGGTGAGAACATATTCACCTGGAGTGAATTCCAAACATTTCTGTTTACTGCAGCCAACCTTGTGAATGAAAGGCCAATAGATGCACGTGTGCAAAGCAGAGAAGACTGTATCCACTATATCAGCCCTAATAGTCTTTTGCTTGGACGAGCCAGCCCCAAAGGTGACATCGCTAAATTCGATTTTGAAGGCTACTCCTACAAAAGACTTCAAAACATTCAATCAGAAGTTACCAAGTTTTGGAAAAAGTGGTCTGAGCTGGCAGGACCAAATCTATTCATACGGAGCAAGTGGCACACAAAAGAGCGGAATATTGCAATCGGTGAGATAGTTTGGGTGGCTGACCAAAACACACTAAGAAACCAGTACAAAGTTGGGAGGGTAGTAAAAGTGAACCAAGACAAAAAAGGAATCATCAGAGACGCTAATGTAAGAGTCTACCCAAGTTACCCAGTCCCGATAACCCCTGCAAAACAAGTCAAAGATAAAATTCCAGCTACTGTCCTACATAGAGATGTGAGAAGTCTTATTGTCCTATTACCAATCGAAGAACAAGCACCACCAAACCCATGAAAATCCAATGAAGACTGTGTGACCTCCCTTGGTGTCCCACCAGGAGCTCAAGTGGGAGGTGTCATGGCAAAGAAGATGTCTCTTCATTAAAACACCCTTTTCTTTATCTTTTAACTGTCTACACCATTTCTCACCTGTCACCTGTCTACACCATCTCACCTTAAAACATATAGTGTAGTGAGCCCTTATGGCAACCAGATGGAGCTCCAACAGAAGGTTAGCTGGCTCTGAATGCTTCCAATCACTAATAAGTAAGAGAAACCAGGTGTGTCTGTAAACACCAATGAATACTTGGGTGAGCACAGAGACATGGCTGGTGAGTTTGGAGTTTTCATTTAAAGTCTATTTTTGAAATAATACATTGAATGAACTTGATTCTAAAAGTCTTTTAAGTTAAAAAGTTAAAAGTTAAGTTATTTATAAGAAACTAAAGGCCTGTGATGCCATGGGTAAATTGTTTGTGGGTCACAGCCAGCAACATTATTTGCCTGATAGAGTGGGAGAGGCTATGTTTAGTTTGGCTAGTTATAAATATGTATCTTTAGTAACTTAAGTACAGTAGTTAAAACAGTACGAGTTAAAAACATTGTAAATATGATTTGTAAACATTGTAAACATTGGAAATATTTAAAAAAAAAGATGGTAAAAGACCTGAGGTTAAAAACAAATGTAAATTGAAATATATAAATACTCTGTTTAAGCTAAGAGCATGTAATGCATGAATGGCTAAAAAATTGCTTGAATTTAAGTTTAAAACATTAAACTTTAAGTTTAAAACGTTAAACAATTAAAAATCTAAATTAGATAAAAACATTAAGATTATATATTAAGACAGAATTAAAATCAATCTGATTTCATGACAAATTTTTATGCTTTCTATTATTTAAAAAGTTTATAAAAACACGTACAGAAATAAATACACAGTTAAAAATATAAATAGAAATATATAAATATGAGGTAAAAACAATGAGGTAAAAACTATTTTCTAATTTTTCCTATTTAATTTCTTTAAGGTTTTCAACCTGCTGAAACTTCAAAATAAAGTTTTCAAAGAAGCTGAGTTGGCCTCGCGTCCTCTGTTGCTCTACCAGTCCTATCAAGCGGGACAATCATTTTTTTTTAACACAAGCTTGACAGTGCCAGTTTAACTGTGCGACGATTCGCCGTGGCAACAAGCCGAAAAGGGAAACAACTTGGTTGTTCACTGGATGTTTGTGCTGTTACCCGTATGTGTCTGTTCATTCACAACTTAAACGTAAACAAAAAGTGTTTGCATATTACGGAGAATAAAAAATAAACTAAAACACCCCCCGATCCCACACATACACCCACACTTCTAACTGAATACTGAGAAAAAACAGAGGAGGTGACATGTAGGAGATCTGTCTAACCCCATCCATGACCACAGAGGGCACCACCACAGGAACCGCCCAGATCGGGACAGGCTGGGGCCACATCACAGCCATAAGGCTGCAGTGCAGGACCCCCAGCCGCCCAGACAAGGAGATCACCATGGCAATGACCCTGCAGGCCGAGCAGGCAAAGCCCTGAAGCAGCTTCATAAACGATGTCCTGGTGACAGGCTGTCGGTAAGTAAATGCTTAGTCACCGTTTGGCAGGGCTGAAGCGGGGGGGGGGTAACTGAACATTTATGAATCAGCAGAGCTGAACATGAACTGTTGCACTTTTCATCCAACGCAGACTGTAAACAACTGGACCTGAAGTCAGACTGAATCAGCCAAACCGTTTTCTAAGCAGAATAAAAGTGAGTCAGCCTCCGAGCAGATCACCTGTCTCACTGCGTCTCCCCCCCGTCTGTCTCGGCGTTCCTCTGAAGGTCATGGCTGTTTATCTAACAGTTACACAACCACACACTGTGTAGGTAAGTGGGTCTCTCTCTCGCACACACTGGTAACATTACCATGGCAACAGAGACTGCAGCATCCCTCCTCCAGTGCTAAAGACAGAGACATCCGTCTGCAGCGCCTCAGTCTGCTTCATGACTTCTGACCTCAGCTGTCTGTACGACGGAGGACGACACCCCCGTCCATCCAAGAAGAACTTTCTCTCTCAGCAGCAACCAGAAGAGAGTTGTTAAAGGGAAGCTGTCAGACTGCAGTTAAGTAAGAAGAGATGTGTGATGACAGGAGCTCAGACGGTCTGAAGACTCGTCCTTTACGGACCCGGAGGAAGAAAGAGAACCGCTTCAGTCCAAACGTTTCTTCATGGTGGAAAAATCTGGACTGCACAAACAAATGGAAATTATCAGCCACCAATCAGAAACGCTGTGTGACATAAGTCCTTCACCTTTGTAATACTGGGGCCCAGTTCTACCAGTACAAAGTGGTCCATTAAAATATTAATAATATTTATCAGATCTCTTGGTTTAATTTGTATTAACTAAACCAAAACAGATCCAGTTTAACAGCTAAACTGTGTCAAATACATGACACAGTGGTGGAGCTCACCAGTTGGTGCAGAGGGGGTCTATTTGGAAAAGGCCGACGGCGGGCGGAGTTGTTGCACAAAAACCACGAAGGTTTACGCTGCGGCGCCACAGATTTTAACAATATTTCCTGATTCTTACACAAACAGTTGACTCACCGATAACTTTACAACTTCCCTTACAGTAAACCACATCCAGAGAGGTTATCCACGGTGTATTTTAAATAAAGAAACATCTACTAAAGGTCTGCAGGCACTAAAACGTGTGCAAACTCACTGCACAGGTAAAGACACATCCAAACTGCCTTATAGCAACGTGCACCGTGGATTAGCACACAGTATGGCCGGTTATGTTTCCACTAAGCTGCAACCTCTGGTGCTTAAAAGTGAAGTCGACTTGGAAGTATCGGAAGTTGCAGTTCCCCCCTCTTCCACTAGGGGCTCCAAAAGGAGTCAATCCCCACAGTTTACATGACAACTGTGGGGGGAGTGAATTTTTTTCTAACTCGCCCGTTTAAAAGTAATTTAATCTCAAAATTCTGCATATTTAGGGGCGTGTCCTTTTGATTGACAGGTACCCGATCTCCCTCTTCAAGTCAGAAGGACGTAGAACAACCGCGGTTTTTAGCCGGTTAACAATGTGAGGCGCAGGTAAGTGATGTGGCAGTGACGTAAATTTTGCGAGACGGCAGATTTAGTCAAGGCGCGTGAAAACAAATATTCATTCTACATCATATTCTTGCCAATATAATCTTAAAACTGTTTCTGGAAGCAAATAATTAAAAAGTCTTATTCAAGGTAAACTCTGGAGCAAAGCGAGGAGGATCTCACCAGCTTGTCGGAGTTTATTGACGAGTGTTTCAACCGCATCGTCATGGGCAAGACAAGCCAAACACCGACTCCGTCTGCGCCCAGATCCGCTTCCACCTCCAAGAGAAGCCGGAAAGAAGACTCGCCCGGAGCGACGTCCTCTAACGGGGACGACACCTCGGACATCCTGATGTCCATTGACAAAAATCTCGCCAGCTTCGACGCTCGTCTGGACCTGTTGGAAGTTCTCCACCGGGAGTTTCAGTCGCTGCGGGAGTCGCTGGAATTCAGCCAGAAGCAGGTGGAGTCTCTGGCCGCAGAGAACGCCAGCCTCAGGGAGACGGTGACTTCTCTCAACGAGGGAATGACTCGACTCACAGAGGAAAATAAAAAAATAAAGGAAACGGTGATCAATCTCCAGGCGCGCAGCATGAGGGACAACCTGGTCTTCGCAGGAATCCCGGAGCAACAAGAAGAGGATCCAGAGCAAACAATCAGATCCTTTATCCAAACCAAGCTGAAGCTACCCGAAGACGCGGTGAGGAACATCTCATTTCACCGAGTTCATCGCTTAGGTGGGAAAAGACCGGACAGCCGCAGACCCAGACCGATTGTAGCCAAGTTCGTGAGCTACAAGCAGAAAGAGCAGGTGAGGGATCGAGGTCCGGAACTCCGCGGGACCGATTTTAGTGTAAATAATCAGTTTCCCAAAGAGATTCTGGAGAGACGCAGGGTCCTGTTTCCCATCCGAAAAAAGCTCAGAGACGAAGGATCCCGTGCAGTCATCGCGGTGGACAAATTGTTCGTTAATGGACAGCTTTACCGTGACAAAAATACCACCCCCTGGCTCTACTAACCTCAGGTAATATCTATCACTCATACAGCTAATTATTGTTAAATTTACATGTTAATCTGCTATAAGCACATTAATTATGGTAATTCAGAACTGTACATTTACTGCCAGTCTTTGTAAATTTGCTGCTGTTGTTGCTTTCGTTTTGTTCTGTTTTTGTTTTTTGGCCTTTTTTTTCCTCCCCCCCCCCCCTTTAGGGCTTTTGTTTTTGCTCTTTTGTTTGTGCTATTTCTTTTTATGTGTAGTTGTAGTTGTTTGCTTTTCTCACTCCTTTCCTTTCTAGCTGCTCTTTCATTCTATTATGCCATACCAACAATAATAGGTAGGGTACGCACGTACATCCACATGACACTAAATGTCATGCACATAACACACCTACAACACAGAGCACGTTTAATCACATCAACACTCACCCCCAACTCTCACACACACTCTAAGCATGTGGACAGACATATAGGAACATTGTACACACAGATGAATTTATATACGCACACAATCTACACGCAGCATGCATGCATTAAAGTGGGCTTGCACACACACAAACACACACATACTTTTATAGAAACACTTCAGTAGCTTGAGCATGACCACCCTGAGGTTTGTTACGTGGAATATACGGGGAGCTGGTTCCAGGGAGAAGAGGTTGAAGGTGTTTAGCAGACTGAATGATCTACAGGCAGACATTGTCCTGCTACAGGAGACTCATTTATTAAAAACAACAGCTAACGTACTCTCTACAGTACAGTTCCCTCACGTGTACCCCACTACGTCAACTCAAGACAAAGAGGAGTAGCCATTCTGATAAACAGGAAAATTCATTTTACTGCTAATAATATCATTTTAGACCCAGGTGGAAGATTCATAATAATGACATTATCTATCCTAAACATGAAGTTATGCATTGCAAATATTTATGGCCCAAACACTGATGACCCCTCCTTTTTTCATTCCTTCTTCTCCTTACTATATGATCACCTTGATAATACACTTATCATTGGGGGCGACCTCAACATGACCTTAAACTCTGGGATGGACAAGGGGGGCGGAGCAGGGAAACATAGGGTCTGGCAGTCAGCAAGAGTTGTTAAACAATATATGGAGGATTTTGGTCTTTGTGATGTCTGGCGCTCACAACACCTCACTGCTAGAGAGTACACTTACTTTTCATCTGTCCACCACTCATACTCCAGAATAGACGACTTCCTCACTAACAGCTCTATGTAAAGCGTCCTCTCTGTCTGTAAAGCGTCTTGAGATGGCATTGCCGTGATTTGACGCTATATAAATAAAGTTGAATTGAATTGAATTGATGAACAATATCTCAGAAACTAAAATCCATTCCATCACTATCAGTGATCACGCACCAGTATCATTTACCCTAATGAATAAGAAAACTAAACCATCTTATAGCAAATGGAGACTTAATACATCATTACTTAAAGATCCTGATTTTATCAGTTACTTCAAACGGGAGTGGTCTTTGTATATAGAAAACAATGACATACCAGGAACATCAGCTTGTGTTCTTTGGGAGGCAGAAAAAAGCAGTAATGAGAGGGAAAATAATTTCATTTTCATCACATAAGAAAAAGAAGGAGGGTTCAAAAATATCTGAACTAGAGCTTAAAATAAAATCACTAGAAGATGCCTACAAGGCTTCTCCAGAAGAGCAAGTGCTGAATCACATAAGAAAGGCTAAACTAGAGCTGAATGAAATAATTAACCAAAAAACCCCGTTTTTGCTACAAAGACTTCGCTTAGAGAATTTTGAACATAGCAACAAATCTGGAAGATTTCTCGCAAATCAATTAAAAGCAAACAAGGAGAAAACAACCATCTCCTCTGTTAAAGATTCAAGAGGAAATATCCTCCATGATCTTGATGGAATAAATGACACATTTAGGGATTTCTATAAAACATTATATTCCTCAGAAACAGATCCATCAGACAACAGCATTGAGGAATTTCTCAGCTACCTCAATCTTCCAAAGTTACAACAGGATCAGGAAATGGTTTTGGATGCACCCATTTCAGTAGGGGAACTACATGAAGCTTTAAAACACATGCCCAGCAATAAAGCTCCAGGACCAGACGCTTTTCCAGTTGAATATTATAAAGAATTTTGGTCTATACTAGCACCCACTTTTTATAAAATGGCTTCAGAAATTAAGGAAAAAGGTCGAATATCTCAAAACATGAATTTGGCTAGTATTACAGTAATACTAAAACCAGGAAAAGACCCCAAACTCCCATCTAGTTATCGTCCAATATCACTAATGAACGTAGATCTTAAAATAATCAGTAAAGTGCTTGCTACAAGACTAGAAAAAATAACTCACTTATCATACATCCTGATCAAACAGGATTTATCAAGGGACGACATTCCACCACTAATACGCGCAGACTAATAAATCTAATTGATTATGCCACCATACATAACCTGGAAACTACAATAATCTCTCTAGATGCTGAAAAAGCATTTGACAGGGTGAACTGGAAATTCTTATTTGCAACATTAAGAAAATTGGGGTTTGGCTCATCGTTTATCGACTGGATAAAGATACTGTATAGCAATCCAAATGCATGCGTCAGGACAAATGATCAAACTTCTCACAGCTTCAGATTGCAGAGAGGCACCAGACAAGGCTGTCCACTCTCCCCCTCACTTTTTGCAATCTTTATTGAACCCTTAGCAGCTAGCATTAGACAAAACAAAGACATTAAAGGCATTAACTGTAGAAATATGGAGCATAAGACCAGTCTTTATGCTGATGATGTATTACTTTTCCTTCAAAATTCACAATCATCCATCTGTCAGACAATCCCACTCATCAATAAATTCTCATCAATTTCTGAATATTCCATTAATTGGTCTAAAACCACCGTTCTACCCATCAACTGTTCCTTCCATAATACTCCTGACACTGCTTTACAGTCAGGAAATATTAGATACTTGGGAATAAACATCTCACCCAGACTGTCAGACCTTACAAAGCTAAATTATGTCCCTCTACTAAAAACAATTGAGGACGATCTCACACGGTGGAAATCTTTACCCATATCACTAATGGGAAGAGTTGCAACTATAAAAATGATGATTCTACCTAAAATCAATTATCTGTTTTCAATGATCCCCATTAAACCTCCATCGACCTGGTTTAAATCGCTGGACTCTAATGTTACTAGATTTCTCTGGAAAGACAAACCACCAGGGATTAGTCTAAAAACACTCCAGAAGACTAAAGATAGCGGTGGCTTAGACTTGCCTAATTTCCAAAATTACTTTATAAGCAGCAGACTACAATACATCTCTAAATGGCTTAAACCTAGCTATCTAGATGACCCATGGCTTAATATAGAAGAAGCTATGTGTGAGGATATGGCAATTTCAGACCTGCCATTTATCAGCACAGCTGTCAAACGCCAAAAATGCTTTAAAAGCATTAATATCAGCTCCTCACTAATGGCCTGGTGGGAATTTCTTAAACTAACCAAATCCTTGCTTATTCCATGCAAACTTACACCTATTTGGAACAATCCCGACATCCAGCAAAACCGGAAAATGATAAACTTCCCTCAGTGGAAGAATAAAGGAATAAAACAGTTAGAACATTTAATAGAAAACGGGAACTTTCTCCCTTTTGATACAATTACTTCACGATATGAAATCAGCAGCACGAAATTCTTAGAATACCACCAACTCAAATCTATTATAGGTAAGAAATACACCCCTGATCAATTAAACTTGCAGCTACCTATCAGGGCTGCAGAATTCTTAAATCTCAATGCCCCGAAACTGTTATCCAAAATATATAGATTACTATCAAAGCTAGACGATTCCATATGTCTCCCAACTTCTAAATGGGAAGCAGACTTATCCAGTAACTTTGACCAAAATGAATGGTCACAAATCTGTTCAAATACATTTACAATGACTAAGAATTCAAACATGCAACTAATACAATTTAAAATTCTGCATAGAACTCATTATACAGGACACAGGATGTTCAGGATGGGTCTGTCACAATCAAACATCTGTCCACACTGCAATGGCAACACGACTGACAGCTACTACCATGCTTTGTGGTCTTGCCCACCTGTCCAGGAATTCTGGTTTCAGGTATGTAAAGATCTGTCAAATTGCTTCAAATGTAACATCCCTACAAACCCCAAACTGGGCCTACTGGGTTACTTGGGTGAAATTAACATAGAATTTAATTCTGCAAACTTAATCCTCACCAGTTTATGTATCGCAAAGAAAACTATCCTTCTAAACTGGAAAAGCAAACAAAGTCTGTGTATCCAGCAGTTCAGAAATCTCTTATTAGATCACATCAGTGTCGAGATGATGTCTGCCTCCTCAAGAGATCAGTCAGCTGAACTTTATTCCCTCTGGTCCCCTGTGATCAGCTCCATCACTTAGTATGGGGGGAGAATATGACCTTATTGCGCTCGGGGTTGGTGGCCGGTTGGGGTTCTCTGGAGGCTGTGGGTCTGTGGTGGGCTCCTGGGGGGGGATTTTGACTGCTCCATTGCTGGAGTGGCTAGGTTTCTAGCCCTACTGTGGACCTGGATGGGCCAGCGGCTGGAGTTGCCGCGCAGCGGCGGGGCGAGGTCGCTGGCGGGGGATGGGTTGGCGGGCGTGACTCCGTAACGGGCGCCTGTGCCGCCGTGGGGTGGGCTGGGCGGGGTCCCGGGCTCCGGTGCCTGGGGTTGTCCCCTGTCTCTTGGGGATGGGGGGTCGGCTTGTGCCGGGGGGGGGGCTGGGCTGACCTGGACCTGCCGCTGCGGCGGCGGGCAGGTACGCGCTCTGGTGCCTGGTTGCGACCCTGGGACTTGAGTGGGGGGTGTTTGATAGTGTGGATGGGATGTGAGTGTGTATGGAGGGATGTGTGTAGGGGGTGTGCGTTGAGGACTGGTGGCGGTACATAGGTATGTGGATGTGTGTGGGTGGGGGAGTGTGATGATGCGTGTGTGGGGGGGGGTGTCGTGGTGTCTGTGGGGGGGGGGTAGTGCCGTGTGTGTAGGGGAGTGGGGTGATGCGTGTATGTGGGGAGTGGCGGTGGTGCATGTATACGGGTGTGTGTGTGGGGGGGGAGGAGGGGGGGCGTGCTGTCTGTGTGTGTGGGGGGGGGGGGGGGGCAGGGGTGTATGTATGGGGGAGTGGGTGGTGCATGTGTGTGGTAGGTTGGTGGATAAGTGTAGATATGATGGATGGGAGTGGGGGAGATTTGGATGTGACGTGGGGGTCAGGAGGATGGTTTTAAGGGTGGGCTGAACGGGTGGCTGGGTGGACCTGAATGTGTCCGGAAGTGTGTGTGGCTGTAGGTGTGTGCTGAGACAGTGTGAAGTGCCGATGTGTGGACAAGGGGGGGCTTCATGTCCCCAGGTGGGGGTGTCCTCTGTGAGTGAGGGGGCGGTGGACAATCGGTCTGGGATTCCCCTTCTGCCGCCCCGCCTCCTCTTTGTCCTCATGCCCCCCTTCTGCATGTGGTGAGTTGGTCCCCTCTTGGGTCGGTGATGACTCTCTGGTTAGAGTCGCCGAAGGCTCTGGTTACGGGGATGGCTGTCCCCGGCTTGTCCTGGTCCTTGGGGGGCCCTGGGAGTAGGGGGCATGCCCAGTGCTGCGGGCGGCTCACCTTCTGGAGGAAAGCTCACTTTCCTCCAGACTTAAATCCCTCAACCCCTCTTCCTCCCCGCTCCCCATCACACACAGGCAGGGTATTGGGAGGTGTGCACGTGGCGCTGGGTGGTGAGAAAGGCCATCAAGGTGGTCTTGATTGCTGCACCCAGCCTCGGCTCACCTCCCAGTTTTAATTACACTTAGACACCAAACACCAAAACACTGACGACTCACATGATTAGGGGGAAGAGCATGCGGTGTATGGTGGGCGGGGCTGCTTAGGTGGTCCCTCTCCCAACACCGCGTGGCACTTCCCTCAATTTTAATTGCAACTAATACATACTTCACAATCAGTCATAAGCGGGGGGGAGGCAGGGGCGATAGGGTCTTCTCATGCCCCTGCTCTCGGGGCTTTACTGGGGGGGGGGGGGGGGGGGGTACGGGTGGGGGAAGAGTGCCGTCCATTAGGCCTAAGTCTGGGCTGGCCTGGCTGTAGGAGGGTTGTCGCCGGCCCTGGGGGGGTGCTGGGTCGGCTGCATCTGTGGGGTGGTGGGGGGGGGGACGCTGGGAGTGGTGGGCGGTAATTATGGGGGCCCTGCTCGGGGCCATCCTGTCCTCTGCCCCCTCTGAGGTATCTCACATGGGACATGATGGAGGGGTGAGGTGAGGATGTGTGGGAGTGGGTGTATGGGGTTACAGATGGATGGTGGGATGGCTGGGGGGGGATTAGGGTTGGGGATATAGGTGGGTAGGGGATAGGGATGTGTGAGGATGAGTAGATGTGTGTGTGGAGGGGTATGTTGGCGCGTGGGTTGTATTGGGGTGTGCCTGTGTTGGAGGAGTGAGGGTATGTGTGTGTGTGTGTGTGTGTGTGTGTGTGTGTGTGTGTGTGTAGGGGGGGTGTATATGCGGAATGGGATGTGTGAGTGAGGGTGAAGTTTGGAGGGGGGCTATGGGTGGTGGAGGGGTGTTTGGTGGGGCATGTGTGGTTGGGTAGAAGTAGAGGGATGGGGTGGCGGGGTGTGAGCGTGTGTGTGGGGGGGTGAGCGTGTGGGGGGGGGGGGGGCGATTGGGGTTCGTGTGACTTGGTATGGGTGATTGAGTAGAGGTGGGGTGGGGTTGTGTATGTTATGGATGATGTGCATGGATTGCAGAGGGTTGTGTGGATGGGGGTTGAGAGGGGAGTGCGTGTTGGGGGGGGGTATGCATGTATATGTGTGTGTGGTTTGGTGGTGGGGGGGTGGTGTCCTGTACCCGGGGGCGCAGCTGGTGCGCTGGGGTGCGACCTGGCTGCCGCTGGGTGGCGGTCTGGGGATCCTGGTCCTCCGTCGGTGTGGGCTGTGCCCTCTGCCTGCGGGGGCGGGGGGCTGGGGCCTGCGCTCTGTCTGCCCTAGGTGGCCGGTGCCCGGCGGGATCGGCCCTTGCCGGCCTGGGCCTGCTGGGGCCTGTTCCCCCTGACTGCGGGGGACTCTGGTTGGGCACCTCCTTCGCCACCTCCTGGGCAGATGCATGGCTGGCTCTGGAGTGGGGGGGTTGGGATCTGTACCTGGGGGTGACTGTCGGTTACCCGGGTCTCTGGGTTCTCCTGGCCTTCCTCTAGCTGTAGGCGGGCGGGGTCACATTGGCATGATCACTCTTCTCTAAACACGTTCCACTCTGAATGTTCTGCATGTGTCACAGTCACTGAGTCATCCAGCAAGTTTATTCATTAACACCAGGTACCTCTCTTTCTGTCTTTTTGACTTAACTTGCTAGTTTCTGGTCCTCATGATTGTCAACGGTTTTGTTCTCCACGAATCTAGAGTTGGCTTGTGTGGGTGTATATATTTATGTATGTGGGTGGGTATGTGTGTGTACTTATGTGTATGTGTATGTATGTATGTGTATGGATATGTATATATGTATGCATATGTGTGAGTGTATGTGTATGTATGTATGTGTATGTGTGTGTATGTGTATGTGTATATGTATGTGTATGTATGTGAGTATGTATATATGTATATATATATATATATATGTGTGTGTATGTATGTGTATATGTATGTATGTATATCTATCTTTATGTATGCATGTATGTGTACATGTGTGTGTATGCATGTGTATGTATGTGTATATGTATGTATATATGTATATATATATAATGTATGTGCGAGTGTATATACATATATATGTAGGTGGGTATGTATGTGCATATACATGTATGCATTGATCTCTTTCTTTTGTTTTTTTTTTTGTTTTTTTATGTTCTCTTTTCTGTTCTCTTTCTGCCCCTTTCCTGTCCTTTCCGGTCGGGTCCAGCAGCATAAACTCAGTAATACAAGCTATTATCCAAAACAAATTGAAAAATAAAATAAGAATCAAGAAATACAAGGGGATCATTACATCTACAAAAGTTCCCCTTGGCAAAATAAATTTGCTCAGCAGAACACAGCATCCAGAACATCAGTCTGCTTGCTTAAATGCTGGACAAGACAAAACAAAACAAAAAAAAAAACAAAAAAAAAAAACAATGTGACTTAGCTTTAGCCCGCTTACCTCCATTAGCTGGTTAGCTCCTGTTATCTCCAGGTTAGCTCGGTTAGCTCTTAGCTACAGAAAGCTCAGAGTTCGCTCGATGTCAATCATCCACCATGATGCTCACAGCCCCCCTCTCAGCTCCACCTCTTTGCCCATATTTGTATTTTCCGGGCGAGACGACACACATGCCCCTGCCAAGATGGTGATGGTAGGAACCGCCCACCGAGCTTCAGTTCAGCTCTTTAGAAACCTACAGGTGACGTCATGGAAGCTCCGCCCATCTTTCTTTTTATACAGTCCATGGTCTAGGCAAGGCACATTTATTTGTACAGCGCTTTTCATGTACAAGACAAGACCAAAGGCTTTACATGAAACATTAAAAGCATAAAAGACAACACAAATAACAAAATCACAGTGAAAATGTAAATTATTGAAGTTATTTACAGGGACAGCATCCAGTGCAGAGGCCTCAGGGGGCGAAGGCCACCCCTCTCATCAGACTGGCCACCCCAGGAAGAAAAAGAGAGAGAAAAACTCACCACGGTGACCAGGTGGCGTGCCGACACAGTGGCATGTTCTGGCAGCGCCTCGCGATGTGGTTGTGCCAGCAGGTTGAGGCTCCGCTGGTCGGTGGGCAGCTGAAGAAACCGAGACTCCGGCAGAGCGCCTGGTTGGTCTGCGGCCAACCGTACTGGATGTTGGCGGTAGCGGTGGTGGTGATGGCGGTGATGGTGGCGGGACTGTAGAAGGTCATCTGCTTCATACTGAGGATACACAGATAGGGGGCCGCGACCAGGCCGGCGAGTAGGAACGGGACCACCAGCAGAATATTCTGAGGAGACAGCAGAGTTAAAGACTGATGAAGTTTTTTCCTCATCAGCAAAGGAAGTTAAAAGCATGACGTCTGAATTCAACGGGCAGTTCACACAATGCCAGTCTGCCGGTCACACAGCGTTTCCATTAGCAACAGTTTACCAATCTGTTGCTACGGCAAGGCACGAGTGTTTGTCACGTTTGTCACCTTGTTTGTCACCTCATTTGTCACGAGGTTGTGGAAGTTCACCTAAACATAGTTTATACCATTGTCAGTGACAACTGGCTGCATTATTTTCCTATACATAGTTCGGCCAGTTAAACACTGTAATATCCCTCCGTTACGGGGCGTTACCATAGCAACGCGTTAACCAGCTGGTTCAGATCAGCCGTCTTTTAACAGGTGAACGAGAGAAACGCGCTGCAGCCTGACAGCGGTTGTTTGGTATAAAACGTACATCCAGGCCAACGTAAAATAGTTCCTATATAAGCGGTAAAAGTGGATTAAACAACCGTCCATTAGACGGTTATAATGCACGACACGGAGTCTAGAACACCACGGCGCGCAGCGTTGTTTATAAATACTAGATAATTGTGTTAAATAATCCAGATCTCAGTTTCAGTCATAATAATCGTGATTATAATTTTTCCCATAATCAAGCAGCCCTATGACATATACGTAGATGCATCGCTAACAGAAAGAATGTCCTCGCCCTAAATCTCCTACATGAGACGTGGAAGCTGTCCTGATGACGGGCATGTCAGCATGGGGTTGGTATCTACCTGGGCTGTTGGGCTTTTCAGGGTTTTTCTCAGCTGAGAGACCGTATGGCTTAGTGGAGGTCTGGGAATACGTTAAACCAGTCTCCCTCTGTGATCCAGTATGTTTACAGTACTGGCTTCACAGTTCTCCCTTGCCGTCTGGTCAGACGCATTTTACATGAAGAACTATAATCTTGGAGAAGTTAAAATACATATTGCCTGAAATGGTTAGTAACAGAATTAAGCACGAGATATAAACAATGTCTTTTTAGTTTTCTGACACCTGGATAGTTAAAAATTCCCCGAGTCAAACTGATCCACGCCCATGATCCCCGTTTCTCAAGAACCAAACATAGCAAGGCGTAAGGAACTAACGCCAAGATTTTTATATTCCTGTTATCACTATACAACTTTGTTGTGACTTTGGAGGGTCTCAGTAATAGAATTAGGAAAAACAATTAAAAGTTTCTTACTTCAGCCTAAATTCTGCTGTAAAATCACCAGGTTGATCCAAAGATGAGCTAGCTAACGGTGTGGGAAGTAACATTTAGCTGCTACATATTGTATTAGCCACATATGCTAACACAATGTTTTCTAACATAAACACTCTGAAAGAAGATTTATCCAACAGTCATCTCAGTGCTGCTTGTGAAGGCTGGAAGATAAAGAGCGATTCTCCTCTTTCATCTCTAAAACGCATCTCAAGAGGCTGAGACAGCAGGAACAGAGCTGAGAGCAGGAGATCCCATCTGTCTCAGGCTGACAGGAAACCCCTGCAACCCACTGAACCCAGCCAACCGTCATCCGCGCTCAATTATTCATTCATGGGCTTTATTTATCCTGAGTGGGAATAAAACTACCGCAGCAGCTTCCTGCCTCACATCCACAGCGAAATGGAAGTAAAAGCTTCGGCTGTTTCCAGTACGGATGAGCCACCAGCTGACGTGTCCAAACACAACATGGTCGCAGGCTGAGACGATTCACACCTACAAGACGGAGGGGATTCTCTTTAATGTGAACAGTTTCCTGATGAAGCACCAAAGCAGTCCTCTGAGACGCCTGTGATGCTGACACAGCTTCTCCTGACTACCGTTCTCCCTAGCGACAGCGTCCCGGTTGCTATGCATCATGCCGAGCAGAGCTGCGTTCTGATTGGACAGGCGCTCTGTGGAAGCTCAGAGAACATCACCAGTCTGAACGCAGAGCAAAGCTATGAATCTGTCAGATGTTTGTGGGACATGCGATGACTGAGATGGAAAGCAAAGCGCTGGGGGGGTCAGGTGTTTCAGTACGAACATATCGGAGGGAAGATGGTGGGAGGTGCTACTACAGAACCAGAACCACCAGCACAGCTGTGAAGGACATTTAACGTCCGAGTTAATGATGAGGGACGAGATAGGAAACAACCAAACGCCCAGACACAAACACAAAGCTGTAAACGCAGCAACGTGACAAACATCCAGATCTGTCTGCACAGAAGCAACTAGAAGCTAGGTGTTCAGATCCTTACATCCTCCCCGGCTCTCAGGAACAGGAGCTGTGATGGATATCTGACCCTCCAGCTGGTCTACGGAGGTTTTCCAGCGTTTCTATCCGTCCAGGAGGTCTACAGTCCAGATGTAGTGTTTATTCAGAGACTCTAGATGGTAAATCCACCATTATTTATCACATCTTCATCACCATCACTACCATGTTGCTAAGAGACCTCTATTTTCACCTGGACATGATGATGAAGACACTTCCTGTCAGACTTTCCACCAATCAGAGAGCTTAAACTGGCGGATGGACCTGCATCTTCTGCAGGTCAAGTAGCCAGATGACAACACTGAACATGAAATCTTCAGTAAAATAGATGCCTGCAAAGACCTGAACCAGGACCTGAGGGATCCATCTGGACCTGAAGCTTAAGAAATTATCTAATGGAAACATGTCTGAGATTTTATGCTATTTTCATAGACCGACCCTATATGAAAGACGGATGGAGCCGGTTAAAAGTGAAGCCTCTGAATGATATGCAGAAGAGGAATTCAGCTATTTGACTCAGCTGTGCTGGACAGGGGTTGCATCTAAAGGTTGCAGGATGGGAGATCTCCAGGACTGGACTTGGGCACCCCTGGTCTAGGCCATAGACCGTATATTAAAGATATTAAAAGTGAAGCCTATGTGGTGCATAAAACTGCAGTTCCCCCTTCATCCACTAGGGGCTGCAAAACAGAGCAAATCCCCATAGACTCCCATGTTAAAAAGACCAACTTCACAGCAGGAATAAACATGTTTACAGCAGAAATAAACATGTTTACAGCAGAAATAAACATGTTTACAGCCTGGTTCAAAAATCCATTTTAGGTTTAATAGTTCAGGTTTATCTTCATGACAACTGTGGGGGGAGTGAATTTATTTCTAACTCATCCGTTTAAAAGTAATTTAACCTCAAAATTCAGCATATTTAGGGGCGTGTCCTTTTGATTGACAGGTACTCGATCTTCCGCTTCAAGTCAGAAGAACGTAGAACAACCGCGGTTTTTAGCCAGTTAACAATGTGACTTAGCTTTAGCCTGCTCACCTCCGTTAGCTGGTTAGTTTCTGTTATCTCCGGGTTAGCTCGGTTAGCTCTTAGCTACAGAAAGCTCGGAGTTCGCTCGATGTCAATCATCCGCCATGATGCTCACAGCCCCCCTCTCAGCTCCACCTCTTTGACCATATTTGTATTTTCCGGGTGAGACGACATGCCAAGATGGCGATGGTAGGAACCGCCCACCGAGTTTCAATTCAGCTCTTCAGAAACCTACAGTAACATCACGGAGGCTCCGCCCATCTTTTATATACAGTCTATGGTTATTTTACCATAAAACTGGTCAGATTTGTCATGATTTAAGTGAGTTTTCCTTTGAGATTAAGCAAATTAAGAGAAATTGAATAAATATAATTCAAACCTGCTTACAGCTGAAACAACTCATCCAGGTTGGATCAACAATCCTGTTTTTACAGTGCAGCAGTTCATCTGCAGCATCCAGGTGATGCCAATCAATCACATTTGATTTAGTGAAGGAGGCTGCACGTTCATGTCATGGCTGTCCTTCTGCTGCCAGGATTCTTCTTTATTTCCTCTCCTTTAATGCCCGCATCAGGCTGAAAAGCCACTTTGTCAATCTGGTATAAACACTTTGGATATTGGATTAATACAACTTGAAAGCTTCTTGCCAAAAGGTTTACCTCTTCTAAATTAAAGCTGTCACACTGAAGGTTTACTCTGACCTATATTCACACAGGAAACGCATCAATGGACAGTCTCTGAAGACGCAGACGGGATGCTGGCATCTCCTGCAGCAGATTCAGACAACAGTCGGAGGCACAGATAGTCTGGTTTTCCTTTTGGTTACAGATGGATGGAAATATATCCTGTTATTTAAGGCTGAATAAAACAGCGAGGATTGGACTGTTTGACGTGTGACAGCAGAATAAATACCAGATGAATTAATCAAAGATGGAAATGACTATGTTTGTCTGTTTTCAGTGTCATGGTTATGAACATTTCCAGTTTCATGTCTATGATGGGTGGTAAATTTGGCTTTTCATGGAGAATTTCTGCAGATACTCTGCAGGATTTCAATGGAACATCTTTCCCTTGGAGGAATATTGAGCATTTCAATGTGCAGGGATGATAAAAATCAACCATAGACATCAGAAATAAAATGTTATTGTTCATTTTACCCCTTACACAATTTATGAGCTGATATTGTGGAGCAAATGTTTGGATTACTCTTGTGTAGATGCAAAAAAAAGGCCAATTAAACCCCAAACGTGAACATAAGAGAGGGCAGCATGCAGAAGAGGTTTACCTGGAATCAGCAGCTGCGTCCATATTAAACACAACGACAGAAACATGGTGAGGAATCCTCCTCTGCGGCTCACGCTTCCTCTCAGCATGTCAAAACGAAATAAATCAGCTCTCATGTGATGGTGCATGAAGGAGAGCAGCCAGGGTTGTGTTGTTCGGCGGTGGGAGCGTCTGCAGAGAGCCGCTGCCAGAGCTCCGGAGGTCCGCTCCTCCACCGGGGCCGCTCAGGCTCCTTCCCCGCCCTGCAGCGTCCTACAGCGGGCTGGGTGAAAGCGGAGCAGCCGCTCTATGATGGTGGTGGTGGTGGAAGCTCCCAGACGATGAGCTTTTCCCCATTTGGGATTCAGAGATTTCAGGTGGAGACTGGTGGAGATGATGAGGGAGAGGAAGGGGAGGAGAAAGGGCGTGGTGAAGAGACCAGGAGACGTGCTGTGAATAAACCAGGCCAAAATAAAACCATTAAAATAAAACTCTACAGCGATTCAGCTAAAACACGAACAAATAATCTCATTAGAACTTAAAATACAGAACTTTAACATTTAGTAAGTAATATTTACCATCTAATTTAAATGTAGAGCCACCCAGCTTAACTGCAAATGACTGTTTAATAGCATATTATCAAATTTCCAGATTTATAAGCAGAATTAAATAATTAAAACGCAATTTGCATATTCACACAGAATAGGTTAAACATTTTAAAGATAATTATCCAGTTAGACAGATCATTTTTCTCCATTTTGATGTCCCTGCGAACCAGGGCCGGATTAAAAGTGCACAGGCCCCTGGGCCCAGAGTGTTCCAGGCCCCCCCTTCCCCACCGCAACATTGTGAAAATTGTGAATGAGACAGTGTGAAGCGACATTTCTAACATCTTTCAGCCAGTGGCACCAATAGCAATACACTCGACATTGTGGTGTAATTATCTGGCTTTTATGTACATCTTGTTTCATGTCCAAACTGCTGGCGTTTGCCCTACGTGGGTCCCAAGTGGGCCCCAAGTGGGCTTAGGCCCCTGGGCCTGTGCCCTTAATGCCCATTGGATAATCTGGCCTTGCTGCTAACTATAATGCCAAAAGTAACCGTGCTAACTCTATGCCAGAGCTGTCATTTTGTGCCCTGTTTTATGTCATTAAAACTGCCAACAACAGGCAAAATAATATTATATTATTCTAAATATATTATTACTGACAATAGAGGAACAAACAGCTCGAGCTTTCACTCAGCATGTAGCTTTAAATAGTTAAAGCTAGCAGCAAAATGGTTATTTCTGACTGAGAAGAACTTTCAGTAAATACATTTATATTTACACTATAAATAAGCATATTTTTACAGATTTAATTGGTATATTTTCATGTTATAAATCATTCTCACTGGTAAAATTTAATTCATTAAAGTCAAGAGACCAGTTGTGAAACAACAGTGTGTTCAGTCAGAGGCTTCTTCATTGAGCTGAAAAAAGGAAGCAGTGCTGCCAACATGTCAGTAAGAAAGCAGCTTTTGGCTGTCCCAAAAGTTACTAAATATATTTAGAATATGAAAACCTTAATGTTTGGTCAAACTTTTTCAATGTTTTTGTTCACATTCTTCATGAGGAGATATTGATATTTGTTAAACCAGGATGGGATCAGCCATTAGCAGTCTGGCCATGGTGCCAAGGGGATCATCTGCCGCTCTGCATGCAGCCGGGAGGTCCGAGCCTCTACAGGGTGCTTTGGGTGCAGAGGGGCAGCTATGCTGTTTCTTGGAAATAAAAGATACTTGCTTTTGTGTCAGTCTCCAAAAGTCTCCAATAACAGCAAGAGTTGCTAGATTCGTCGCTAGTCACTTTTTGGGGGAAAAAAGTCACCGGAAGGGTCTGAAAACTCAAAATATAACAACAAAGTTGCTAAGTTGGCAACCCTAGCTAGTTTCCAGAGCATTTTTTTTTTTTTGCAAAATAGACAAACGATTGCGATTTGAGGGTGTTTCTTGTGAACTTTGTTCTGTGCATAAGCCTCAGTTCTTGTAAAATCTCACGAGTGACGAGATTTTGCAAGAATAGCAGCTCATGCAGGTAGCCATGTAGCATTATTTTGGGGTTTTCAACTTGCTTCGAAGAATTTGCTTCGGCTTTTCTAAGCTTTTCTCTCTCATTTTCCTTTGAAAACTCTGAAATTTCCTGTTGTTTGTTCAGTAAAGCACCATCTTTACCAGAAATAAACTGGTCAAGACTTCCCACTTTACGTCTGAGAACAAAGCAAAAAAGTGCTTCCATTCCACTTTTCCAATATATTTCTATTTCAAAATGATCAAAAAACCACCTCATCACCCTTTCAGCGATATTTGACTTTTTTTTTTTAATGTACGTACTTCCATTTGGATTTTTTTTTTCCCAATATTTAGTTTTTGTTTAATTCCAGGTATAATGGAAACACGCCCCATTCCAGCCAGCAGCTTTCCAGCTTGGTGGTATTTTTGAGCATATGTATTATCTTTTATAAAGCTGTTAGCGGTTCAGGTAACAAGAAAACTTTTTATTTTAATGGTGTAACTCTGACCTAGTTTTGTCTCCATTTATTGATATTTTTTTATGATTATTGCCTTTTTCATGCACTAGATGTCCTCAGTTACCTTAAACTGGTTGATTTGTCTGGCCTAATTCTAATCCATTGACAGCACGAGACTTCTCCCTTTTTTTAACATCTTGGTGCAGCTTTGTTGCAGTTGATGTGACAAAATGAAACAGAGGTAAAGGTTGATGTGTAGCCCAGACTCCATACATGCAGAGACATCGGTTGACTTCACTGAAAGAGCATAACATGAGTCATAATGGCTTCAAACAACAGAGCTGAAATGATTCTTCAGGGAGTCACAATGTAGGGATGGACGATGCCATTGGTTGTTTCAGGGAATAAAATATGCGTTGTTGAGGGTACTTTTTCTTTCATAGTGATATTTCTTGCACCTTAAAGGAAAACCAGGATTGTACAGTGTGCTTTAAAGACGCATTACGTAACTTTCTGACCTTAAAACTCCACATTCTGGACTTGTTTGATGACACATTGACATCTATCATGTGCATTTCTACAGCCACTGCTGCCCAGCAGCATCCAGAGGTCGAGAAACTGAACTATACAACTTCTACATCCAGGATGAAACGTGACGTTTCGCTTGAGATTATTATAAAGAACTGGCTGTTTTGAACACACAACGTCGCTGATTCAGCAAAGAGATGGAATCATTTTAAAAGAGAGGAAGAGACAAAACAAGAGTCATGGTAAGATGGTCTTTTCTTGGCTGGAGAGAGACAAGAGGTCAGTTAGGATGCAGGATGGAGGCTGGATTAGCCGTCGATGGGGGGTGCAGGACGGGAAAATGGCAGCAGTTCTGTCGTGGTTTTTAGCAAGGGCAATGTGGAATATAAATAAAACTTTAGAACATTGTTACCTAAATAATAAGTCATACTGACAAGCTACACAAAAATGAGAAAATAAACCATTTGAAAACTATAAAAAAAATAATTAAATTACAGATTATTAACATATTATTCATATTTATTCAATGGAAAAAATATATATGTTAAACTAAAACATATAACAAAATGTAATCCACAATAACCTGCATTAAACAGTAAAATCTTATGTCATCAGGCAGAGAAGCATCATCATGATGAAATCATGACCTCCGGTTGGTATTTTTATTTCATCTTTTACATAGAGGTGTCATTGATTGTGTGCGTGGTTTTTTTTGCAACCAGACACAACCAGACAGGGGGGGGGGGGGGGTAGTGACCGGGAAGTTTGTGCTTTCTTCCGGGAATGTCCTACTTTCCACAGCCGGAATTCCTTTCTTGGACTATGTTGGATCAAAAACCCGCCCCGGCATCTCCTAACTCTCAGTTCTGCTGTCTGCAGCTGCACTCTTGCAAAAACCGGGATTTTCTACTCATCTTCCCAGAAGGAGGCACTCCCTCTGCCCGTTTCCAGGAAGCTCCGCCCGCCGGTTCCTCCTGTCGCTTAAAGCCCGCTCACCTCACCACTCCCCCCGGTACTTCTGCGTGGCTTCAGCCGGGACTTGTAACGACTGAAACTTCTACACTCCGAGTTTTTACCTCGAAATCCAACATGGCTCGGATCAACAGCTTGCTGAAATGCCTCTTCATCAGCTTCAACGTCCTGTTCGCGGTGAGTGTTTGCCGTTAAAACCGTTAAAAATGGCCGCGTTGACACCGGATCCTTCCTGGAATTTAAACTGCGTAGTTCAGGTCGGAGTCGGCCGCACCTGTCGACTTTAGTCCTCTTATTACAAGCTTATACAAACAAACAGTCACCTTTTAACCCAGGTGAACCCAGTTATTTTACAGTTAAGAAACAGTATTTTGTTTAAATTATTTCTAACTTTAATTAAGTTTAGATAAAAAGTATGGAAGAACAAGCAGCTTTTAGGGTTAAAGGTGTGTCTGCTGAAATGTGCTAGAAATGTGCACAGTCATGGTCTTTTGGACTAAGTCCAGTTTGAAAAGGGCCATATTTTATTTTCAGATTTTATTCTTTGTTTTCTGCACTTTTAAATAGGAAACTATGTAAATTTCCAGATTTGCATTTGCTTGAACAGGATTTCCTCCTTCTGTATGATGTTAATTAAACATAAATAACTGAACATGTTTAAATTAGTTTGTTTAATCATCTTATTTCAAGCTAAAGTTTATTATTTTGTGACACTTTAGGAAGGTTTTTATTTCGGGTCATGGTTGGGAAAACTTTACTTGTTAAGGTTAGTTTCTGATGATTCACAGTTGGCCTGGTTATTAAACTACAGTAAACTAAGGATGGGCGTACCCAGGGCCGGATTAAAAGTGCACAGGCCCCTGGGCCCAGAGTGTCCCAGGGGACCCCTTCCTCACCTCAACATTGTGAAAATTGTGAATGATACACTGATACAAACATGATACAAACATCTCTCAGCCAGTGGTACCAATAGCAACACACTAGACACTGTGGTGTAACTATCTGGCTTTTATGTACATTTTGTTTCATGTCCAAACTGCTGGTGTATGGCCTACGTGGGCGCCTGGGCCTTTACCTTGGGTGTACTGATACGATGGGGTCGATACTTTAATATCATACTTTTTTAGTATGGAGATATCACTGTGGATGTACCAAACATCATACTTGTTGTCACTTCTGAGAGTTTCATGGGATGAAGTTGTGTGCGAAGCCAAACAAACGTGCATTCCTTCTGTGTGACATGGTAGTCTATCTGGTGTCATGATGAAGTGGCTGTTGTTCATGAGGTTTTGTTTTGACAAAACTGGTTTCATCAAAATATGTCCTGTCAATCCAGTAGATTTACTTTATGGTACTTTTTTTATTGATACCAACACTTCTTGACCCTTAAATCAAAATCCCAATGGTAGTGTGCACTACAGAACTTATTGCAAGGGCAATATGAAATATAAATAAAGCTCAGCAGGATGGTATCTACATACTGAAACGTTTTGAAGTATCAACTCAAGAGTATCAATAACTCTGAATAAGTCATGTTTTAATACATTTATCCTACTTATTTTATTTTATTATATTTTAACCAGAGGAAATTCTGGCAACGCCCGTTGCGGCATTAAACTTTGTCAGAGTGAAGTTGTGAAGCTGGATTTTACTGTGAAAAGGAGAAGTCTGCTTCTGTGGTTTGTGGTTTCTGCTGAAACCAGATATGAATATTTGTGTTAGAACTGTGAAGGAATTGGACAGCTGTCATCCGTGTTCACTTGCAGAACATGTGTTGCGGCTTCCTTTTCCTAAAGCCGCTGAGAGGTGTTGGTCCTGTAATATTGGTGACGCGCTTCGTCCTTCCAAAGATATGCTGGATCCAGTTGCGTTTTAAGATGGTTTATTTTCATTGGGATCAGCGTTGCTTTATATATACAGAGAACGTGCTGTGATGACTTGACAGAAAATAAACCGGAATAATATTGAAGAAAACACACAAAAGGCTAAAGCAAATTACAAAGGAGAAAAGCGAAAAACGGTCAACAAAAATTACGGCTACCCAGCTGCCTCTCCCAAAAAACCATTTCCCCAAGTGAGAGTGTGCCTTTTAAAACTTTGTGCCACCCACATGCACTTACACCTAACCGCGCCCACACACGCATGCACTAACACCTGTATACGCCCACACACTCGTGCATAGTGCTCCACAGAATACATGTCTTCTATAGCATGATAAAACAAGTTTTTACTGGTTTTATTCAGTCACTTGTTAGTTTTATAATACGAGCATTAGAGTTGCAAAAGTTTGTCAATTAAAGGAAAAACTACTTTTTATTCATCAGAAGAATTAAGATGTGAAAAATTCATGTTGAGCAGAGAAGAATGTGCACATTTCTGTTTCTGCACAGGCTGGATCAAACCTAAAGCTTTTAGTTTCATGTTTGTTTGTTGTTCCAGATTGTGGGTGGAGTCATCATCGGCCTCGCTGTGCTGTCTCAGACGCTCATCAGCGCCCAAGTCGGACAAGATGTGAGGCCACTCGTGTTAAACACATTCAGAAATTCCAGGAAGTCTCTGGAAAGCTGGGATATTAACCTGCCTTGCAACTCTTTGTTCCTGCAGGTGGAGGGTCGCGCCGCCGGCCTCATTGTGTTGTACGTCATTGGCATCGTCACCATGGTGATCGCCATCATCGGAGCCTGTGGAGCTCAGAAGGAGAGCAAAGGCTGCCTGATTGTGGTGAGTTTAAACGTCAGGATCTTCACAGGAAGTTCAGAGGCGTTTCTTCTGAAATAAAGTTAAACAAAAGAAAAAGTTTATCTGGTTCGTAGCAGGTTTTTCCTGTTCATAGTTCATCTCTCTGCAGGTCTGAGAAACTTTACTCACAACATCCCAGAATTTCACTACGTTTTAATTAAATTTTATTTATTCAGCGAGTTTCATAGAAAGTTTCCCAAGGTGTGAATAAAGACACGATTTGTCCCTGTAATGAGTGTTAAAGGTACTTCAAACATCACTGGTCTCCAGCATGGTTATGAGCCAGTTCATCCACCAGAGAGCAGCGCTGAGCTCAATGTCAAACGGCGTCGGTGGAAGAGATGGCGATCAAGTCAGTTCTCAGAAAGAAACCGGCCTAAAGGAGGCAGCGCAGCAGATGGCCGTGTTCTGTGCTTTCTCAGGATTCAGTTACAATTCACTCCGTGACAACATCTAGACTACTTTATACTCCGTTCAGCGTCCATTTATTTAAGTAACCAACAAACTGATATTCAGGAAGAAAAGCAATAGTTCTGAACAGGAGCTGCTGTCACGTTTTTAGGTTTTATTCTGGCTTTAAGCAGCTTCCCCATGCAGGAAGTCTCGTCCATACCTCGTCTGTCCCATAGACTGTATATAAGAGATGGGCGGAGCCTCCGTGACGTCACCCGTAGGTTTCTGAAGAGCTGAATTGAAGCTCGGTGGGCGGTTCCTACCATCACCATCTTGGCAGGGGCATGCGTGCCGTCTCACCTGGAAAATACAAATATGGGCAAAGCGGTGGAGCTGAGTAGGGGGCTGTGAGCGTCATGGTGGATGATTGACATCTAGCGAACTCTGAGCTTTCTGTAGCTAAGAGCTAACTGAGCTAACCTGGAGATAACAGGAGCTAACCAGCTAACGGAGGTAAGCAGGCTAAAGCTAAGTCACGTTGTTAACCGGCTAAAAACCACGGTTGTTCTACATTCTTCTGACTTGAAGTGGGAGATCGGGTACCTGTCAATCAAAAGGACACGCCCCTAAATATGCTGAACTTTGAGATTAAATTACTTTAAAACGGGCGAGTTAGAAAAAGATTCACTCCCCCCACAGTTGTCATGAAGGTAAAGGACCCGAACACTTTGGACGGATGGAGTTCCGGCGAGGCTGCAGTCAGGAGGAGCAGAGTCAGCAGCTGAAGTGTTTTCTCTCTTTCTCTGCAGTTCCTGGTCTGCATGGTCATCGGAAGTTTGCTGATGCTCCGATCTGGAATCCCAGCAGCCATCGGCCGTCCCAAGGTAACACTCCCGATGTTCTACTGCTGACTGGAGAGGAGATTAAGCTCATTTAGAGGGAACATTGCATCACATCTTATATGAAATCATTGCATTTTATACTTTTATTTATGTTTTTTTCATTTCTGTTCAGTTCAAAATGTGTCGTCCCAGAAATGATAAATGGTTTTATTTTCATTTGGCTCGCTGGAAACCTTTTAGATTATCAGAATGATCACTTTGTTACAGTATTTTCAGATAAAACTCAAGCTACATTTTAGTTTAAAGGTGAACGTCTTCACATTTCTGAGGAGGAAACGGAACATTTGGGACGGGTTAATAATCAGCAGGGAGCTGACGGCTGCGTCCTTCTCACAGCATCCACTGTTTGTTTGTAGATGGCTGGCGTGCTGGAGGACAAGTTCCGCCAGCTTCTCCCGCTGGACCAGGCCGGGTATGACGTGAAGCAGATGGCCGACACCGTGCAGACTCAGGTGAGAAGTTACCTCTTTCTAAGCTGGTTGGACGTAATGAGGTGTGAAAACAAAGTGCAGACTCCTTCACTCCAGGCTGTTTAATATGATTGAAGTTGTGAAGAATTAATTTGAGAGTTTCAGGAGTGTGTCCTGAAAAGAGGATTGGACCGGGTGCAGCGGTTCTGATTGGACCGGGTGCAGCGGTTCTGATTGGACCGGGTGCAGCGGTTCTGATTGGACCGGGTGCAGCGGTTCTGATTGGACCACTTCCAACCTCGGCTGAAGTTTGCACGCTGCAGCCTGAATGAGGCGAAGCAGGCGGGGGAAACGGCGGCGTTTCGGCAGGAGGGGCCCGGTGGACAGGCGTGTGGCGACTCATCCAGACCCGGTTGCATCAGGATGGAGGGAGTTAAACTGTAATGCAGTCATCGTAACGCCATAATGTTTCAGAGAACAATGCTTCATTGACTCTCATGAAAAGGGAAATGACCCACAGGAACAAGAGGAAGCATCAATACTTATCTTTCATAACATTAGATCTTCCACTTATACTCACCGTAAAACCACGTCAACGCAGAACGTTCTGCGTTGACGTGGTTTTACTTCCTCTGCAGCAGCAGATCTTTCTCAGCGTGAAATCTCTTCTTCTTCAGGCTCAAAGGAACGATAACGCGGATTTCTGTATAAATGAGCTGCTGTAAAGTCGAACTGTGAGGTTCCTTCTCATCGGCCACATTTCACCTCACCGAGCGTTTCCTGTTGGTTTTATCTGACAGAAAGATGATGTGGCAGACACACTGATCAGTCCAACAGCAGCTTTTCTCTCTTTCACGTCTTCCTTCAGGTTCAGATATAGTCAGGTTTAAGAAACTCTCCTCGATGCGCTGAACCTTTCAGCTCTTCTCACCTTCCTTTGCTTTGTTTTCACACTGAACTTTACTCAAGAGGAACAAACAAGCTGGTTTTACTGTTTTAATGTACTATTTATATTTATCTGACTATGATGATGGTTCCTGTATCCATAAAGCTGCTCTTGTTCAGCAGAAATATGTAGTTTTTATCGTCATTCTGCTGCCATCTAGTGGCCATGTTGTTGTATAGATATAGATGGAAACCCTTCATTCTAACAACAAACTGGAATATTTCTTTGTTCCCAACGCCGTGACATCAGCAGCCGGTCTCGTTATGAGTTGGCCAGGAATGATAAAGGTTTCCGCATGTTTAAAGCTGCTTCTTCTGTGGTTTTAGATGCACTGCTGTGGACTCTTCAGCTACAAAGACTGGGAGGACAACATTCCAGAATCGTGTGTGTGTTCAGAGATGGAGGAGGAGGAATACCAGTGCCGTGAGGTCAACTACAGAGTGAGTATCTGACCTGGCTTCAGGTCACCTGATCAGCCGTGTGGCGTCTCTCATGGTTTCATCTTTACGTCTGCAGGATCTCTTCCAAATGAAGACAAAGTCCATCTATAGCAAGGTCAGTGAAGCAGCTGGAGTTTAGTTCCAGGAAGATGAAATCAGACAGAAACTAAAGCTTTTGTCTCATCCTGCTGCAGCCCTGCTTCCCCATCATCAAGGACTACGTCCTGATGGCGGTGGACATTGGACTCGGGGTCGTCTTCTTCCTGGCTGCTCTGGCTGTGAGTATGGATCCGTTCAGCTCCACCGACACCCGAGGAAGGGAAACTAAACAGCTGTTTGCTTCTGAATCCACGTGGTTGTAAAGACTGACTTCGTTTCCCTGCAGACGTCTACAAGTCGTTTATTTAATTATATCACAGCATCGTCAATGAAATTAAATTATCTGCAGGGATTTTTTTTACTATTTAATTGTGCAAAGCTTAAAATACACACACAGTACGGAACTATTTCACTCCAGAACTATTGATCGTTATTGTTGATCAATCGGCATCAGAGCAACGTCCACATTCCAGATAAATCTGCCTTCAGGAACACGGAGGTGAAGCATCGTAGTTACTGTTAGGTTTGTTACTCGCCACTCGCATCTTCCTGTTGACAGCAGTGATGCAACACGATGCGCACGGCGTCGCCACGTCCGCCTGTAACCATCGCCAGTCGTCCTGACTCTCCCAGCTGTCCCCTGGATGCATACCGCTTCTTTTTGACCAGAAGTCCACAGCTGGACGGCGGCCGCTTCCTGACGGGACAGCCTGAGATCTGCTTCAGCGGCCAACTGAAAAATGAGACGCTCGACCATGGTTGCCATGGTGATATGACGTCTGAACTTGCATAGCTCGCGATTGGCTCTGGTGACGCCGTCAACTCGTCTTCTCTGATTGGTCATTTTTGCATCTGTCGGGTGGATCTTTCCTAAAATTCACCTCAGTTCAAAAAATCAAAACTTGCTAAAACTGGACGGAAGATAAAAGTCAGTCCCAAAGCGGGAAAACCCCACCGCTTCCCCGCGTCATGGCGCTGTAGGGGCAACCATTCGTCCATCATGCTCCGACACGGTCCGTCCCGTCCCGCTCCAACTCGCTCCGACTCGCTCCGCCCTGCATGATGCGTCTCTAAATGAGCTGCAGTCTCACCGCCCCGTCTCTCCCTGCAGGTGCTCGGCATGATTCTGTCCTCCGTGATGATCCACCAGCTCCGTCACCCCGACAGACCCACCATCCTGCTCACCGTTCCCACCATTTTCACCGCCGGACCTCCCAAATACCAGGAGCTGCACAACCCTCCTCCTCCGTACTAAAGCCGCCGCTCCGTCTTGGCGGCCAGCTCGTTGCGCGGGTTCAGGATTTGCTGCTGTCTTCACCGCTGTGGGACGTCCAGCGGCGGAGCCTGAAACACCAGTTCAGTCGTAGGAAAACAGATTCTGCTTTTTTCTTTGTTAAACTGAAGATTTGAAGAGAAGTTTGTTACCAAGAATGTTAAAAATATGGAAAATGATTTAAAACTCTGAAATTCTTAGTTATAAAAAAAAAAGGTTTTTGTAGTTTTGTTACAGGAATATCCAGACTTTTCTGGCTTCCATTTGTCTGAAGGAAAAATCTCATCTGGTTCAGCTGATGCAAAAGAAATCAACGAAAACAACAGACTTGCTAAAAGTGCCAGAAACAATGAAGTTTTTATATTGTAAACATCAATTTTTTAACCCACGTTACTCTGAGCTCCTTTCCTGTCGTCCCGTTAAAGCAACGCCACATTCCCGCAGCATGTCAGCTGAACACGGATAAGTTCATGTAAATAATGTCTGGTTTTATTGTAATGAATGAAACGTAAAAAAGGGGGAAAGTTCACTTTATGAGTCAGTTTATGTCTGTAAAAGCTAAAAAAGGGAAATCTAAGTTTTTAATCACTTTATGTTTGGGTTTATCTGCCTTGGACTGCTGTTTACTGATTTAAATGAATAAAAACATCTAAGTTTGTGTGACTGTTGATTATAAAACGTTTTAACAAGGTGGTACGTTGTGACACAACACCTGTGTTTTATCAGTTCTGTAGAGCTGGTCAGGAGTTACACCGACTTACACAGAGTTCCATAGTTTTGGAGCTGCAACTGAAAAGGCTCTGTCCCCTCTGAGTTTACGGTGGGTTTTTGGTACACTCAGGAGGTGCTGGTCAGCGGACCTGAGTGACCGCGTCGGAGAGTAAGGGCGCAACAACTCTGAGAGGTAGAGGGGGGCAACATCATTCAAACATTTAAAAACAAATAAAAGAAGTTTAAAATGGATCCTAAAATGCACAGGCAGCCAGTGAAGAGACGATAAAACGGGTGATGTGCTCATATTTACGAGTGCCAGTTAAAAGACGTGCAGCAGCATTTTGTACAAGCTGCAGGCGAGTAAGTGCGGACTGGCTTACACCAAAGTAAAGTGCATTGCAGTAATCCAGCCGTGTGGTGACAAAGGCGTGGATCACTGTTTCAAGGCGCTGTCGTGATAAAAAGTGCTTTACTTTGGCTAGCTGCCTTAGGTGGTAGAAACTGGACTTGACCACAGAGCGAATCTGGCTGTCCAACTTAAAGTCACGGTCCATTTTAAAACCAAGGTTCCTGATTTCAGTTTTTGAATATTTAGTTAGTGTTTCTCGGTCCACAGTCGCAACTCCATTACTGGGACCAACAACCAAAACCTCAGTCTTTGAATTATTGAAATGGAGAAAGTTTAACGCCATCCAATCTTTAATGTCACGCAGGCATTTTTGTAGTGCACTGACAGAGAAATTGTATTTCTTTTTAAGCGGGACATAAATTTGACAATCATCTGCATAACAATGAAAAGCAATGTCATGTTTCCTTAAAATAGAGCCCAGGGGAAGCAGATATAAAGAAAAAAGGGTGGGGGCCAAAATTGAACCCTGTGGAACCCCTGAGGACAATGGGGCAGAGGACGACTCACAGTCTCCCAGACGGACAGAGAAAGTTCTACCCTTTAAGTAGGACCTAAACCACTGAAGGGCTACGCCCTTAATGCCCACAAGGTGCTCTAACCGGGAGATTAAAATATTGTGGTCCACTGTATCAAATGCAGCGGTTAGGTCCAGCAATACAAGGGCCACACAATCACACACAAAGCATTAAAAACCTGAAAAAGCTCTGTGTTTCCGGTCCGAGCCAGAACCCGTGCACACCAGACAATCCAGCATTACAACAAGCTGTAAAAGTCTTCTGGGAAATTACAGTTAAAAGATCTGAATAAGCAGCTTCACTGATTTAAAATCAGAATTTAACATCTGAGAGATTCTTTTTTTATCTTCATCTTCATGCCGCTTATCCGGGGTCGGGTCGCGGAGGCAGCAGCCTAAGCAGGGAAGCCCAGACTTCCCTCTCCCCAGCCACATTTACCAACTTTGCGGGGGGGATCCCGAGGCATTCCCAGGCCAGCTGAGAGATATAATCCCTCCAGCGTGTCCTGGGTCTTCCCCGGGGTCTCCTCCCAGAGGGACGTGCCTGGAACACCTCACCAGGGAGGTCCAGGAGGCATCCTGACCAGATGCCCGAGCCACCTCAACTGGTTCCTCTCGATGCGGAGGAGCAGCGGCTCTACTCTGATCTCCTCCCGGATGACCGAGCTCCTCACCCTATCTCTAAGGGTGAGCCCGGCCATCCTGCAGAGGAAACTCATTTCGGCCGCCTGTATACGAGATCTCGTTCTTTCGGTCACGACCCACAGCTCATGACCATAGGTGAGGGTAGGAACGTAGATCGACTGGTAAATGGAGAGCTTCGCCTTCTGGCTCAGCTCCTTCACCACTACAGACTGGCACAGAGTCCGCATTACTGCAGATGCCGCACCAATCCGTCTGTCGATCTCGCGCTCCATCCTTCCCTCACTCGTGAACAAGACCCTGAGATATTTAAACTCCTCCACTTGAGGTAGGACCTCACTCCCGACCCGGAGAGGGCAATCCACCCTATTCCGGCTGAGGACCATGGTCTCCGATTTGGAGGTGCTGATTCTCATCCCAGCCGTTTCACATTCGGCCGCGAATCGCTCAAGTGAGAGCTGGAGATCACAACCAGATGAAGTCAACAGGACCACGTCATCTGCAAAAAGCAGAGACCCAATCCTGAGGCCACCAAACTGGATCCCCTCAACACCTCGGCTGCACCTAGAAATTCTGTCCATATAAGTTATGAACAGAATCGGTGATAAAGGGAAGCCTTGGCGGAGTCCAACCCTCACCGGAAACGAATCCGACTTACTACCGGCAATGCGGACCAAGCGGACACCCGTCGTACAGGGACCGGACAGCTCGCACAAGGGGGTCCAGAACCCCATTCTCCTGGAGTACCCCCCACAGGAGCCTTAGCCTGTCGGTGCCCATCAGCTGCCTCCAGAGTCCCACAGGCCAAGAAGGCCCGATAGGAGTCCTTCTTCAGCTTGACGGCATCCCTCACTGCTGGTGTCCACCAACGAGTGCTGGGATTACCGCCACGACAGGCACCAACAACCTTGCAGCCACAGCTCCGGCTGGCCACCTCAACAATAGAGGCACAGGACACAGCCCATTCGGACTCAGTGTCCCCCGCCTCACTCAGGACATGGTTGAAGCTCTGCTGAAGGTGGGAGTTGAAGCTCGGTCTGATGGGGGACTCAGCCAGACGTTCCCAGCAGAGCCTCACAACACGTTTGGGCCTGCCAGATCTGACCGGCTTCCTCCCCCACCATCTGAGCCAACTCACCATCAGTTGATCAGTTGACAGCTCCGCCCCCCTCTTCACCCGAGTGTCCAAGGCATGTGGCCGCAGGTCCGACGATACGACTACAAAATCGATCATCGAACTGCGGCCCAGGGAATCCTGATGCCAGGTGTACATATGGACACTCTTATGTTGGAACATGGTGTTCGTTATGGACAATCCATGACGAGCATGGAAGTCCAATAACAAAACACCATTTGGGTTCAGAGGGGGGGGGGCCATGCCTCCCAATCACTCCCCTCCAGGTTTCACTGTCATTGCCCACATGAGCATTGAAGTCCCCCAGCAGAACAATGGAGTCCCCAAAAGGAGCACCCTCCAGCACTCCCTCCAAGGACTCCAGAAAGGGTGGGTACTCTGAACTGCTGTTCGGTGCATAAGCACGGACAACAGTCAGAACCCGTCCCCCCACCCGAAGGCGGAGGGAAACTACCCTTTCATCCACTGGGGTAAACCCCAATGTGCAGGCACCAAGCTGGGGGCCGATGAGAATGCCCACACCTGCTCGGCGCCTCTCACCATGAGCAACTCCAGAATGGAAGAAAGAGCCCAAGCCATGCATTGAGGTAAGTCCAACTATATCTAGCTGGAACCGCTCAAACTCGCGCACAAGCTCAGGCTCCTTCCCACCAGAGAGGTGACATTCCACGTCCCTAAAGCCCACCCCCAGGCCTGGTTCCAGAGGGGGTCCCGGTAACCCGCATCCGGGCAAGGGAACATTTCTGCCCGGGTTTGTAGTCATCATAGAGGTCTGTGAGCCGTACTTGGTCTGGTCCCTCCCCTAGACACCTGTTTGCCATGGGTGACCCTACCACAGGCATAAAGCCCCAGACAACATAGCTGCTAGGATCTTTGGGACACACAAACCCCTCCACCACGATAAGGTGACGGCTCAGTGAGGGGATTCTTTTATTATGAAAAAGAAAATACGGTTTGAGGGATCAGAACTGGAGGACATTTTCAAACATTAGACACAATTCAAGAAAAGAAACAAACTATATCATATAAGAGAAGGAAAATCTTTTTAGTCACTACGCAAGATCTGGGAGAAGGAAATACGGAGATTATTAGAAGATAATGCTTGGCTAAGTAACTGTCAAAGAATTAATTTTACCTTTTAATAATAAAATAAATAAATAAAGTAAGAAAATTAAGGAAGTCAGTTATAAATTATTTATAAAACCTACCAAAGCCCAGCAAAGATGCAGAAAATATCAAAGCATATCACAAAAATACATTTATAAATATACTATTTGAGCTTTTGGAGTAGTTTCTGTCAGAGCTTTACTACAGCATCTAAAACCACAAGACAGGAAGTGACGTAGAAGATGGAGAGGTGTTGTGCTGAAAAAAGCACCCCTGCAGAGAAAGGTCCCAATCACAGGAAGCGCAGTAACGGCATGTCGCCTGTAGATGGCTTGTATTCATTCTTTTTAAGGGTGAT